>NC_090028.1:30893826-31146326 GCF_037176765.1 Anolis sagrei
AGGGAACATGAAAACGGCTCAGCACCTGGCCCAGCTGCAGAAATTAATGAGCAAATAGACGGGAGGAGATTCGTAAAAACAGGAGAGCCGAACAGCGGCTTCAGCATTCTGCCAAGCTCTGAGAGAAAAAGATAAGAAATTCTCAGTTAAAGCGAAACAATTTCTGAGTACTAGAGATATAGCTAACGAGGAGATAAAAGTACCACGTGCAGGATATGTAGTCAGATGAGGCATCATTTGGAATCAAGTCAAGATCTCATCCTTGTTCATGGAAGCTTTGGTTAAAAGATTCATGTTTTAAGTGCCTTTGTTTCATGGTTTTGACTCTTGAATTTTATATTTCTATATTCAAGCCTTGGATTCATGTTTCCTGATTTCTTGCATTTTATTTGGGAAGTTTTGATTTTTTTTATGGACTTTGCTGGACTATTACCCTGGACTACTTTGTTCTTGCTTATCTTCCTACCTAATTGGATTTACCTATTTCTTTAAAGTGCTTTTTTTTTACCTTACAGCTTTTTAATTTTCTTCAATAAAAGGATTGTTTTCCATCCAACGGTGTGGTTTTTAAATTCAGAGTGCTTTTCCTGTCTTGGAGTGCAACAGTCTGGTGTGTTGGTGTCACTAGAGCTGGAGAAACGGACTTGAGAGGCGAAGGGAAGGAGGCCAGCCCTGTATCACAAGTGAGATTGGCAGGGACGAGGAGCAGGGCCTTCTCGGTGGTGCCCCCCACCTGTGGAATTCACTCCCCGGGGAAATTAGATCTGCAACATCGCTTCTTTCCTTTAGGAAAAAACTAAAAACATGGATCTGGGACCAGGCATTCGGATAATCGGGCAGATAAAGAAAGAACTTTGACGATGACTAGGAAATGATTGATGGATTAGATCTATGGAACCCTGAAAGACGAAACGCTGATCACGAGAATAGTTTTATATGATGTGTTATGTACTAGTTGTTTGTTTTAACTGTGATAATTGCTTTTAGCTATGGTTTTGTATATTATGTGTAATTTGTATAGACATTGAATTGTGCCTTTTTTGTAAGCCGCCCTGAGTCCTCCTTCGGGGGTTGAGAAGGGCGGGGTAAAAGTACCCGAAATAAATAAATAAATAAAATAATGATAATTGATGGGTCATTGGCCCTATGATTGCAAACCAAGGGAAGCCACCTTATTGAAAAATGCATGGAACTTTGGAATACATGCAAACACTCAATAAAAAGGAAAAGATGTATTGTCGAAGGCTTTCATGGCTGGAATCACTAGGTTCTTGTGGGTTTTTTCGGGCAATAGGGCCATGTTCTAGAGGCATTTCTCCTGACGTTTCACCTGCATCTATGGCAAGCATCCTCAGAGGTAGTGAGGTCTGCTGGAAATAGGAAAATGGGTTTATATATCTGTGGAATGGCTGGGGTGGGGCAAGGAGCTCTTCCCTGCTGGAGCTAGGTGTGAATGTTTCAACCGATCACCTTCATTAGCATTTGAAGGCCTGGCTGAGCCTGGGAAAATCCCCTGTTGAGAGGTGTTAAAATGTGCCTGGTTGTTTCCTCTCTGCTGTTTTGCTGTTGTAATTTTAGTGTTTTTTAATACTGGTAGCCAGATTTTGTTCATTTTCATGGTCTCTTCCTTTCTGTTGAAATTGTCCACATGCTTGTGGATTTCAATGGCTTCTCATGCTTGTGGATTTCAATGGCTACCAGTTGGAGCTCCTGGTACAGCCGTACCAGCACAACTTGGGAAGGAAAATGGCAACAATGGCAACCAAGAGCAGCTGGTTCCCTGTGGAAGCACAGGGTGTTTCCTCTCTCTCTGTTGAATGACCCTTGACTTAGCCATGGGTCATATCAAAATCCATAATTTAGGCCTCCAAACCTGCCCTCGACTTATGTATGAAGTTGATTTATCAATGAGTATATATGGTAGCTACACATGGGGGCTCTATAATACCTGCCACAGTACTCACACATGGAAGGCAGCTCTAGGGGGGCTTCTATAATTAAGTTAAGGATCTTTCCTCCTGCTGTACCTTGGATGGATGTCTTGAAACTATAAGGTGTGAGTTTCCCCCTTTTTTGCCTAATTACCAGCTTCCTGAGTATTTACCTGTGTTCCATAGTCACAAGCTCAGCACTAAGCCACTGCATTGTGTCAGTATAAATATTCCAACACATCATGCTTCTGCTAATGGAGTTCCAAAAGCAGAAGGACTATGCCAGCAGATCTTCCTTGCCATTACCACAAAGGTTTCCGAGGACTGTCTGCCTTCTCCGCCCACAGACTTCCCTCTCCACCGGCAAAGAGCGCCGTTCTATCCCGTGCCTCCTGGGATGTCGTTCCCAAGGAACATAGCCTTGCAGCCCAAATGTCCTTCCTCTTCAAGAAACTAGAAAGGAGAACGCATCCTTTGTAATAATGAAATGAATAATGCATCCTTTGTAATGGAACAGCAAGGTACTAAAAGTGGGCCATGTTAATTTCCAGGAGCGTGAAATTTATTGTCACTTGCGGGCCCACTGGGAATAATTTATGCATCTTCTATTAAGAAAATATTTTTAATTTGAATTTGCATAATTTAGCCATTAGGATTAACCTTGATACAGTCCTTTTTGTAGAACACCAAACCCACAGGTGTATGTCTAAGAAGAAGACAAAGCGTCTACGGAGTCAAGGAGGGGGGGGGGGAGAAGCAACACATGGAGGACTGTATACATGCTTTGTTTGCTAGGAGATTAACTTCGTTCCTATTTTTCTCCACATGTTACTATACACTCCAGCTGTCCCAGTTTGATTAAGACTATTTTCGTACCTTTCCCTGGTAAATCTAGGAAAGATGGAAGATTGTCTGCTTTGGTCAGATGTCACTTCGAATACTGTGGTTGGCTATGTGTATCAATGTTCAACAAGATTGCTCACAAGCTGGAATATTAAAACCATGGCCAAGTCAGATTTCCCAAGTCAGACTACCATGGGAAGTCTGACTTGGCCACAGTAGTCCATGCTCTGGTTAAATCCCGTATAGACTACTGCAACACTCTCTACGTGGGGTTGCCTTTGAAGACTGTCTGGAAGCTCCAAATGGTCCAATGAGTGGCAGCCAGGTTGCTAACGGGAGTGGTGCTCAGGGAGCACACAACTCCTATGTTGCTTCAGCTCTACTGGCTGCCAGTCTGCTACCGGGCAGAATGCAAAGTGCTGGCTTTAGCCTATAAAGTCCTAAAGAGCTCTGGTCCGGCTTACCTATCCAAACATATCTCTCCTTATGAACCATCTAGGACTTTAAAATTGTCTGGGGAGGCCCTGCTCTCATTCCTGCCTTTCTTGGAGATGTGTTTGGCCGGGATTAGAGACAGGGCCTTCTCAGTGGTGGCCCCTCAGCTATGGAACACCCTCCCCAGGGATATAAGATCGGCTCCCGCCCTTCTAACATTCCTCAAAATGGTCAAGACCTGGCTCTTCGAGCAAGCTTTTACTACTGGAGTATAAAGCTCTATATGGTTCTGGCCCAGCTTACTTGTCCGAACGCATGAACCCTTACGTCCCGCCTCGTAATCTAAGATCATCTAGGGAGGCCCTGCTCTCACTTCCGTCAACAGCACAGATGCGTCTGGCAGGGACAAGAGACAGGGCCTTCTCGGCTGTGGGCCCCCTGCCTATGGAACACACTCCCAAATGAGGTAAGATCTGCTCCCTCCCTCCTGCCTTTTAGAAAAAAAAATTAAAATCATGGTTTTGGGATCAGGCCTTCGGGCAGTAGAAGTAAATGTATGCAGCATTCCAGAAAGACAATGACTGGAACGGCGATTCGACGGATGAGACTGTTTTATTGTTTTAATTGTTTTATTGCTTGTGGATGTACTGTTTTTAACTTGATTTATGTCTAATTGTAGTGTATAATCGTAATTGTTTGTACTGGCATTGAATTTTGCCATTACTTATGTGTAAACTGCTTTGAGTCCCCCTCGAGGTGAGAAAAGTGGTATACAAATACTGTAAATAATAAACATTGTGCCGTCACACCCAGACACTATAAAGTTGAAACTAAGATGTGCTTCTCTCTTTATCTGGGTGAACTGCAGATGCCTTACTTGGAAGCTTAGGATTCTCAGCAACTGAGGCCACTCCAGATTTGAACATCAAACAGAACATTTATTTTTCAAAGTCCTCGACAGTCTTAGCACAGCTTGTTGAAGTTACAAACACAAACAGTCAACTTGTGAAACCATGTTGATGTTCTTTCCTTCCTTTTTCCTTCAGCTGCTGAGTTAACTTCCCCCAACAGTAGAAAAATCCTGGGATTCTTTACCCTAACACTGAGCTGCTATTTTTAGAAAGAGCAGGTCTTTCCCTATCTAAGCTCAAGGTTAGTTTGGGTATGAAGTAATAGAGCCTCTCTCAATGACAGAGAATCCCTGAGATATTCTCTGCCCCAGTGCTATCTTTAGAAAGAGCACGTCTTTCCCTATCTAGGCTTAGCACCAGTTTCAAAGGCAAGAGGGTAAAGTACTCACAATGGCCTGTCCGAGCTGCCTAGCTTGACCACAAGCACATCTGAGGCTTTTCCTAAACTAAAGAAGGCAGGAGAGCTTTTCCAAAATGGAGATTTCGTCCCCAGGAAAAAGGGTGGTCTCTAGACCAAAAGATAATTTTTTAAACCAATAGCAGCAAAAAGCTTTTGCAGGCTGGCTTTAAGCCCCTGTTAATTGTTAACTTTCAGGGTGCTGCTGAGACTGTAGCAAACCCTGGGGAAAATGCAAAGGATGCTATTTCATGCAACTAAGGGGCAATGCAAACCAAGCTCCTGGAAGACGGAACAAACATTCCTCCATAACACCATAAGGGATTTCCGTAGCATGAAGGTGAACTTAGGTTTTCAAAGATTATTGCAGTAGATCATAAGTTCTGATAGATTCTACTAAGCTTTGAGAACAGTTCTGAAAAGAAGGACAGTGTGCCTGTCATCCAAGGTATTTTGAAATATTCCGACATTGAGAAAGTAAAGGCAAAAAGAACACAGTAATTTCCCAGTAATTTACATATAGCAGAAAAATGCTGGCTCTGAAACTGGCAATTCCAAAAATCCGATGTGTGTGTCTTCTGTGCGTTTTGTCAGTCTAGTTAAACTCACTTTAAAAATAGAAAGGGAAAAAAGAGCCTCATTCCAATGCATGAAGTTAAACCAAATCAATGAAAGTGTATTAAGTTACAAGGCAAAAAAGAATGCCTCACAATTACAGCACACAGGGGTCAAAATGAAAAAGAAAATGGCTTTTCTCTCGCAGCCTGTATAACATTTCTAATAACCTCATTTCTCCTGCCATCATCTCTCATTACAGCAGAATGTGAAAACAAGGAAAGGGCTCCGGGAAACAAAGCTCACTTGTCTTGGGGCTTCTGACGACTGGAATGGCAATTTTGTCAAACCCTGTGATCGAGACAAACGGGATAGGCATTTCCACTTTTTTATTATTACTAAATTCACAGCTATGGTCCACATCAAATATTTGCACTCAAAAAGCGTTTTGAAAAGCACCCATGCTTGGAAGGTGCTAATCATGATGAAAATCCATTCCATTTACAGTGCTTGGCCTCTCTGGAATTTAAAGCGTAACCCTGGGTGGGCTCCAGCCAAGCCATCTCAATGCTGGACTGGAGCAAACTGCAGTGGCGGAAAAACTTTATTTTAGGAAGTGGAGAAGAAAGACTTTCAAAACATTTCCGCACCCAATATGAACCCTCCCTCCCTCTCCCCATTTCTTGCTCATTAGCAAGATACATAGGTCTTCCTTTTCTGAAACATGTAAACCCTCTTCAATACCAGGATTTGGAGATTCAGGGCACTTCCACACAGGACTAAAACCCGCACTGAAGCAGTTTTTAAAAACCTTCTTCAGCGCAGGTTTAAGTCCCCACAACCCATCCAAAACCGGGAATCCTCAGAGAGGGTGGCTATATGCTATCCCGATTGCTATCAAGATGGCATGCAACCACCCTCTAAAAACTTTTTAAAACTTACCCAAGTACCCCTTAACAACCTTTTAATACTTACCCATCTGCCACTATGGTCCTTTTTGTGCCACGAGGGTGCAAGGAGGACCATAATGGTGACCAGATAACAAACATTTTAGGGTTCTTCTGGGGTTTTGGGTCGGGGTAGGGGTCCTTTCCATTTTTTGGGCTCCTGGAACCCAAAAAACTAACACAAATGTGTGGATTGGGCCCGGGGATTGCGTGATGTCGTCTCCATGCCCAATCCACACTAGGTCCACACCTAGTAAGACCCAGACTTTACCAAAGATCCAGATCTTACCAAGTGCTGGATCTTTGGTACCACAGGCATCATTTTGACATCTCCAGTTTTGTTTTTTGTTTTTATGTTTTTGTCATGTCAGGAGTGACTTGAGAAACTGCAAGCTGCTTCTGGTGTGAGAGAATTGGCCGTCTGCAAGGATGTTGCCCAGGGGACACCTGGATGTTTTTGATGTTTTACCATCCTTGTGGCAGGCTTCTTTCATGCATGAGGAGCTGGAGCTGATAGAGGGAGCTTATAACGATAGCAGGAACATAGTAGTAAGATTTTAAATTGATTTATCAGACAGGGAAATATAGAAAAAATAATCCCAATGCTGCTCAGCCAAATTATAACGATAACACCACCACAGACTAGCTCACCAAAATATAGGAGGAGTATGGTTGCTGAATCAACTGTCTATTTAAAAGTTCGGAACTGGGAACCACTGGAACTGAGAGACTTAAAATGATTCTTCAAGAGATTTCTGCTACCACCATATAAATGGTAAACATGAATGAATGAATTAATGTTGAGACCCACACTGTGACCCACAGAGACATATTTGTGATCCACACTGTGTCACTATAGTTTTCTTAGAAGCTATTGTGGAGTTGTCTTTAACAACACTTTGACCACAAAGGTATTCACACTGAGGCTGGTATCAGTTGACAAAAATAACAAGAACGTTTATTGAACAGGCTTGAAATATTCAGGTATAAATGCTTAATGGTTTCAGTAAAATACTGGCATAAAAAGCTTGTGGTTGCATGAGAGTAAAGATCTTAACAACTTTTGGGTTACAAGTCTTAAAAGTTTCAACACAGAAAATTACTTCAGGAAATGAATCTCTGAAAGTAACTCCCAAAAATGCCCCTTAGGAATCTAGCCAAAAACCCTGAACTAGACTTCCTTAGGAAATGAACAGACCACTAACAGGGTCCTGCTCTACCAAACAGTATTCTAGCTATCTTCTCAATAGCTATCCTGAATACTTCACAAAAGACTGACCCAATCTTCTTCTTCAAAACCCAAACTGCTCTCACTAACGCCCACACTTCTTCTCTCTGCCCGTTCCAAACTCCAACTGGCAAACTGGGACCTCAAACCTCAGTTTAAAAGCCACTTTCCCCTTTAGATCACTTAGGTTCCTCCCCCATCTTTCTAACCAATACTAGCCTTCTGATTTTCCCTCCTAGAATTGAACACGCCCCCTCAAGGCAAACCTAACCTAAAATGGCTTCTCCCTGTCTCCCTTTCCTAAAATGGATGCCGTGGCTTCGCCAGGCCCACTCCCTTAGACTTTTGCTAGCTAGCTAAGGTAAAGGATTCATTACAGAGCTCATCCGTGCTCTCTTCAGATTTGAACCTGCGACCTATGGGTCTTCAGTCCTGCTGGCACAGGGGTTTAACCCACTCCTGACATCTCCTGTAAAACCAAGACACTCGCTTTCAAAGCCTATCTGAATGGACCCTCAGTACCAAATATTTGCAACTAAAATGTGCTATTATTATTAACCAGGCATCTGCAAACTGTGGCCCTCCAACTGTTTGGGTCTTCAATTCCCAGAATTCCTGGCCATTGAACAAGCATGTTAAGGCTTCTGGGAGTTGGAGGCCCAAACAGCTGGAGGGCCACAGTTTGAGGATGCCTGTTATTAACCATCAAATTGACTTCAACTTGTAGCAACCCTATGAATGAGAGACTGGCAAAAGCCTCCATCATCCATGTTCTGTGCAGGTCTTACAAATTCAGGGCTGTGGCTTCCTTCCCAGGTTTTCCTCTTTTCCCATTGCATTCATTCCATGTTGTCCTTTCCAACAAGTCACATCATCTCATAATATGCTCACAGTACAACAACCTCAATTGAATCAACTGCTCTACTAGTTCAGGCTTGATTTGTTCTAAGACCCCTTCATTTATCTTTTTAGATGTCCTTGGTATCAATAGATTTTCCCTCCAGCACAACATTTCAATTGTGTTGATCTTCTTCCTAGTGGCTTTCTTCAGTTTTCACACCTGTAGTTAGAAATTGGAACAAGAATACTGTAAAGTAAGCGTCTACTCTTCTTACATTGTCTTAGCACTGGGGGAGATGTATGGATACTAGATGGATGGAGGGAGCAAAGGGGGCTTGAGTTCCCCCACAAAATTGGCAAAATTGTACCACTAAGATTGCAATATTGTTAAGTTACTCAAAGAATAATTATCTGTCTTAAATGTACTAAATGATCAAACATTGATAAAAATTAAGAAACAATCATTAAGATTTTCTCAAAATAATAAAGGGTGCCTGGAATGTATATGATATACACTTATTTGTTAGTCAGCTACAGTTACATTAAAAACATAGATGCTTACATTAAACTTACAAGAGTTTTCATACTGAAAGATATTTAAATGAGAAATAGATAGAAAAAATAATTTGTCCCACCAGCACAAAGTACAGTAGAGTCTCGCTTATCCGACATAAACAGCTCGGCAGAATGTCGGATAAATGAAAATGTTGAATAATACAGAGTTTCCAACTGTTCCCATCCGATGTAGTGCTACACACCTAGAATACTAACAACGGGAATTAAAGGGTTAAGGCAAGGCAATGCCTTGTGGCTAGAACAGTCCAGCAGGAGGTGCACAGATTTATTATTTATTTTATTTACTTCAAATATTTGTACCCCGCCCTTCTCTACCCCTGAAGGGGCACTCAGGGCAAATGCAGAAGAGGAGGAAGAATGATGCTTCCACTTCTGGTCCTGCCTTCTTTCCTACCTCCCTCTCCTCCTCCTCCTCATCTTGCCTTTTTACTCATTGGGAATGACGAAAAAGTTTGGGAACACTCCTTTAATTGAGACGGAAATGCTGAAGGAAAAAGGGGGCATCGGATAATAGTGTTAGATATGACAGAATGTCAGATAAGCGAAGGTCAGATAAATGAGACTCTACTATACTTGCAAAGAGACAAGATTAATACCAACCTGCTTGCTGTCACGATGCCAGGGCTCTGCCGTTATTTAGGTAGAGATGAACCAAACAAATACCCAGTTTGTATCAAGCAGCTTAATTAAAACAGCACTTACTTTCTGGCTTTTTTAATAGTCCAAAATATAAAACAAAGACTGCACTCAGCCACAGAATATAAAACAAAAACACCAAACACTGTTGCAGGTTCAAGATAACTCCATAGTCAAAAGGTCCAATCCAGTGGTCAAACGCCGAGAGTTCAATAAACAAAGTCCAGGGATCAAGAGTCCATACTGTAGTCAAAAGCCAGTCCAAAAATTCAAGGTTCCAGGATTCCAAAGGTTCAGGAGACAGGTCAGGACACCAAAAACCCACAATCCTAGAGGAAAACCAACGGCATCTACCACCAAGATAAGACAGATACTTTTCTCCCAACAACCAGTCCCAAGGTTTACTCCTTATATCCAGAAGCACCCAGCTGCAACCTATCTCTTGCACACCTCCACCCTTAATTGCTTTTACCTATAAACGCTTACTTAGAGATTACTTAATCCTTTAGAACTAAGACTTACATTAACCCTTTCATCACCAACTGCTAGTTCAGTCACCACCAACCACCATCATCAACTGCGGAACATGATACATGACTGTTGCTAATTTTGTCTTTCCAGGATCTTTAAACAGCTAGAAGACAATACTTGAGTATTACTTTGCCGACAAAGTAAGACGTAACATCTACTACGCTGGTAGCTTGGTCAGAGGTTGGAAGAAAGGTGTATGCTCCAAATATACCCCCAGGATGAGAGCAATCACTAAAAGGTGTGCAACAGAGAAACATTAATAGCCTGATATTTACTGGGATTATTGGCTGTCTGGAGGAGAACTCACATAACGTAAGGACTATTCCCTTTTTCCCCCTGGGAATAATATTTAGAGGGAGAGGTTGGCTGTCTCCATATTGAACGGTAACAGCATGTTAGCAGGGAACTTCATCTTCATTCTGTGAGTTAAACACGATGGCTATCAATGGCAAGCCGTATGTATTTATATATAATAGATAAAGTCAAATTGTTGCTATCAACTTCTTTACAGTTTTATGTTTGCCCATTCACTGCCGGCTCTTGCCGCAGATCTGTTGCTGCATTTATATTTGATATTATTAAAAGGGGGATGAAATAGACTTTTAGATCTGGTTGTAAAATATTTATTATTTTTTTAAAAGCACAGAGAAGTCATGTCAAGGGGAAGAGAGGAAAATAAGAAAAAAGACTTCTGACGTCAGGAAAAGAGAGAAAGGAATTACAAACCTGCCTATTTAAACTAACTTACTTCCTCCCACTTCACCATATCTACAAAGCTGCTAACAATAAGGCCAGATCTCCACGTTAGCAACATGGAAGAAACTGGTTGTAGTCAAGGAAACTATGTTAACTCCTCTGTTCCTTTAACACATCTTTCTCAAATTCTCCCTATACATTGAGAAAGCAAAGAAGAAGAAAAACTGCAGTAGTGGGAATGTATTAACACCAGCCACTGTTGTTGGGAATGGGTGCTGTGCTTATTTTGTACCATACCCTCCAATGTTTCATAGTTGAAATCCAGGAAATGGGTGAAGGGGGCAAGAACACCAAAGCCAAGATGATTAATAATAATAATAATAATAATAATAATAATAATAATAATTGTGCCGCCACACCCAGACCCTATACAAATAAAGTAAGATGTGCTTCTCTCTTTGTCTGGGCAGACCGCGGTGGTCTTTCTTTAGAAGCTTGAGATTCCCAGCAACTGAGGCTACTTCAGGCTTTGAACATCAAAACAGAGTATTTATTTCTCAAAGTCCTTGCAGACTTGGCACAGCTTGTTAAAGTTACAAACAAAACAGTCAATTGGTGAAACGATAGAGATGATCTTTCTATCCTTTCCCCAAAATGGCAGAAGAAAATCCTGAGATCTTTCCACCCTAACCCTGAGCTGCTATGGTTAGAAAAAAAGCAGCGCCCCCCCCCCCCCCTATCTATAGCTCAAGGTTAGCTTTGGAGATGAAGTAATGCTCAATATATAACTCAATACCTATTCTATCTATCTATCTCTATAGTACTCAATAGCTTCTCTATCTAAATCTCAATATGCTTCTATATAGCTCAATAGCTCAATAGTTCTTATAATGGTTTTCTCAAAGTACCTGCCTGACCAACAGAACATCTGAAGCTTTCTTCTCTACTGAAGGAGGCAGGGAAGATTTCCAAAATGGAGATCTCAACCCAGGAAAAAAGGTGGTTCCTAGACCCAAAGAGATACTTTTCTAAACCAATAGTTGCAAAAGGGCCTGCAGGCTGGCTTTCTAGCCTCTAATGCTGTTAACTTTCAGAGCTGAGATGGAGCAACCCTGGGGAAATACAAAGGAACACTATCCCATGCAACTAAAAAGTAATGCAAACTATGCTCCTGGAAGATGGAATAATAATAATAATAATAATAATAATAATACTCAGGGACTTCCGGATTCAGACAGACAGAGTTTTGGAGCACAATACTCCTGACCTCACAATTGTGTTAAAAAACAAAGTATGGATTGTCAATGTTGCAATCCCAGGTGATAGCAGGATCTAAGAGAAACAACTGGAAAAGCTGACATGATATGAAGATTTGTAAAGACTCTGGCACAAGCCAGTAAAAGTGGTCCCAGTGGTGATCGGCACATTGGGTGCAGTGCCTAAAGACCTTGGCTTGCACTTAAACACAATCAGCACTGACAAAATTACCATCTGCCAGCTGCAGAAGGCCACCTTACTGGGATCTGCATGCATTATTCGCCGATACATCACACAGTCCTAGACACTTGGGAAGCGTCCGATGTGTGACCCAATACAACAGCCAGCAGAGTGATCTTGTTTGCTGTGGACTCATCTTGTTGTGTTTCAAATAATAATAATAATAATAATAATAATAATAATAATAATAATACCACCATAGCTAGGAAATGCTGCTTCGGTTTTGCTTTTGCCAAAGCCTAATGGGAAAAGCAAACCTTTACCCCTTGTTATTTTCTCTCCCTGACCATCAAGTTAATTGAATGCAAACTAACTTTGCACTGAGAACTCAGTTTGTGTTCTTCCTCTCCTTTAGACTTAATAGTCCAGTGGTTCTCAACCTGTGGGTCCCCAGGTGTTTTGGCCTACAACTCCCAGAAATCCCAGCCAGTTTACCAGCTGTTAGGATTTTTGGGAGTTGAAGGTCAAAACATCTAGGGAACCATTGCTATAGTCTGAGGATCATCCAGACCCACCTGTTAGGCAACACAGTCTTCCTACACTTTAGCTTGAGGTTCAGTCATGTTCTTCTCCTGAGCAATAAAGATTATCAGTAGCAGGAGGAGGAGGTGGAAGTAAGACCACCAAGCCCATGGGAAAGACAAAGAGTCAGGTGGTTGGCACCAAGGAATTCATCAGATGGAGCTGGGCAAAACAGGAGAGCCGAACAATGGCTTCGGCGTTCTGCCAGGTTCCAAGAGAAAAAGATAAGAAATTCTCAAATAAACCGAAACCAATTTCTGAGTGCTAGAGACATAGCTAACAAGGAAATAAAAGTCCCAAGTACAGGATTTGTTGTCAGATGAAACATTGTTTGGAATCAAGTCAAGATCTCATCCTTGTTCATGGAAGCATTGCTTAGAAAATTCATGTTTTATGTGCCTTTGTTTCATGGTTTTGTTTCTTGGATTTTATGTTTCTATATTCATGCCTTGGATTCATGTCTCCTGATTTCTTGCACTTTATTTGAGGAAGTTTTGACTTTGTTTTTGTGGACCTTGCTGGACTATTACCCTGGACTACTTTGTTCCTGCTTATCTTTCTACCTAATTGGATTTACCTATTTCTTTAAAGTGTTTTTTTTTTTACCTTACTGCTTTTTAATTATCTTCCATAAAAGGATTGTTTCCATCCAACGGTGTGGTGTTTAAAGTCAGAGGGCTTTTCCTGTCCTGGAGTGCAACAGGGAGCAACTTTCAGCCTGCCTCTTGATGGTTTGATGCCCTTGTTCGGTTCTTATATGTGCTGGGTTTATGGCCTTAGGATTGGTTATTGATTCCACTACTTGGACTTTGTTCAGATCTATGGCTTCTTGATCTTAGAGTATTTATAGGATATTCATCATGCTTTGACTTCTGAAGCATTTCTGTTAAGAGTGGGACATCTTACAACAAGATAAAGGGGGAAAGTGGGAGGTGATGAGAGAAACTGGGACATATTAAAAGCAGCTGAAAAAGTGGGACATCGGAGGATGAACTGAGACTGTTCTGTCATGCGCTGGGCCTGTGAAGAATTTCCTTTAGAACAGGACGTGCAACCTTTGCCCAGTGGGAAGCCAGGGGGCCCAAGGAGAAGTTCTCAGAGGTTTTTCACCACAAATAGTCTTTAGATGGCTTGTGAAGTATAACAAAGTCTTTTATTAATGAACAATCAAACAGAAACTTCTCTTGTCTTCAGAAAGTTAAACAAATGATTCCAGGCTTTTATGCAACTGGTAGCTTCCTAAACATGCCCACGAAGGACAGGCAACTGTCTTCAATAACTTCTTCTTTACTTTAAAGGAAAATCCCCTTTTTAACTTCTCCCAGGCTGACTGTGATCTAACCCTTACTGATGTGGGCTCCGCTACCAGGTCGAACTGCTTCTCGAACGCCGAGTGGACCTACCAGTAAAGGCTTAGATGTTCTCCAGCTGGAGTTCTTTGGTCTTTAGGGCTGTTTCCCTGGAAATCTTTGGAGACTCTTAAGACTGTTCTCCCCCAGAAGGTCTTAAGGGTTGAAGCTTTTGTACAGGGGAAGCTTGCACACGTCCTGTACATTAGCTTTCCTTGCTGAGACTAACTAAAAAATAGCTCCCTTCCCTTCCCAATTGCCCTGAACAAGGGGCGGGACCAAACTTTACGATGATGGACAGGTGACTTGCCCTATGAATGCAACCAAAGGAAGCCACCTATCTGCATTGTCCCCGAAACCCAGGACTGCAACCAAACATTTAATACAAAACAAATAAATTTGGAGCTCCTGGTACAGCTGTACCAGAACAGAGACTGCCTCTGCCTGTTCAGGAAAGCTAGAAGAAATGTTGCACAAATTTAAGTCTTAATGGAAGTGTCACAATCTTGCAAGATAGATGGGACTAGAAATAATATATGAATCTGAAATAATTCTTGCACTGGGATTATAGCATCTAATGTGCCACACACATCCCCAAAAGCCCATCCTCAAACTTTGCTTGTGCCTTTGGGAGGCTAGATATGCGATGTCAAGCAACCACGAAAAGCAAAGAACCATTGATTACCTGGCTGTTATATGGAATGAGATCATTTGGAAATAAAATATACCTTGCGCTGAATCCTAATTCAAGAACCCCTTCGAACACTGGGGGACAATTAGGGGGATCTTGGAGAAAAACAAAAAAAAATTGCAGGGCATTGTATGCCAAATTACGTTGGAGTTTATTATCATTTCTTTCCTAAAGCAAAAGAACTTGCACTGATTTGAACGTTAATCTGCTCTGCGCACATTGGTGCGATATTTGAATTTCTAAGCATCTCGGTTTACCGTCAGGCCTCCTCAAGGTGTGACCTGTCAAACCTGTTGCAGCCCACTAGCCCTGCATGGCAGCCCGCTTGGGCCTCATTAAATCTTAGGCACTTGTTGCTTGCCCCCAGGATTGTAAAAATAATAAAATAAAATACCAAGACCATTAAGTATATGGTAGGCCTGTAAATATGGCCGGTAGACCACAATTTGGAAAGTCCTAAGTTAGGAGTTACTTTAGCACACTTACAGACACTCTGTTGTATGATATGATAACTCAACTGCTATAATCAACAAGCGTTAATCCACTGAATCAATGAGATTTACATAAGTAAATATATATAATTATAATATCCTATTATTAGTAGTATTATATTGTATTACATTATAATATTTATATTATAATTATATATTTTATATTACATATAATATTAGTAATATTACAATATTTTTCTTTTTTAATAAATATTTTTATTAAGAAAATTTTCAATTACATAATGTTTTTTTAATCATATTACAATATAATGGTATAGTAAGGTAAAGGTTTTCCCTTGACATGAAGTCCAGTCATGTCCGACTGGGATGTGGTGCTCATCTCCATTCCTAAGCCGAAGAGCCAGCCTTGTCCATAGACACCTACAAGGTCATATGGCTGGCATGACTGCACGGAGCACCATTACCTTCCCGCCAGAGCGGTACCTATTGCTCTACTCACATTTGCATAGAATCATAGAATCAAAGAGTTAGAAGAGACCTCATGGGCCATCCAGTCCAACCCCCTGCCAAGAAGCAGGAATATTGCATCCAGCCTCTGTTTAAAAGCTTCCAAAGAAGGAACCTCCACCACACTCCGGGGTAGAGAGTTCCACTGCTGAACAGTTCTCACAGTCAGGAAGTTCTTCCTAATGTTCAGATGGAATCTCCTTTGTTGTAGTTTGAAGCCATTGTTCCTTGTCCTAATCTCTATGGAAGCAGTAAACAAGCTTGCACCCTCCTCCCTGTGGCTTCCTATCACATATTTATACATGGCTATCATATCTCCTCTCATCCTTCTCTTCTTCAGGCTACACATGCCCAGCTCCTTAAGCCGCTCCTCGTAGGGCTTGTTCTCCAGCTCCATGTTTTTGAACTGCTAGGTTGGCAGAAGCTGAGGCTGATAGTGGAAGCTCACACCACTCCCCGGATTCGAACCTGCAACCTTTCCGTCAACAAGCTCAGCAGCTCAGCGCTTTAACCCACTGTGCCACCGGGGGCTCGTTGTATAGTTTGAATCCGCAGGTTCGAATCCGGAGAACAGAGTGAGCTTACTCTGTCAGCCCCAGCTTCTGTCAACCTAGCAATTAGAAAACCTGCAAATATGAGTAAATCAATAGGTACCGCTCATATGACCCTCCGTAAGAAAGTAAACACATGGCTTTTTGATCAAGCCCTTGGAGATTTTGTGCAATAAATAAATAAGGAGTTATGTACAATGACTATTGGAACAACCCAGACCATTACTTTGGATAGCGTGGTTAACAGTGATGGCATTGTTTTGTTTTATATGTTTTATATGTTTTAATGTATTTTATAATACTATATAAATGTTTTTAATTGTAAATTGTTTTTGAAGGCATCGGATAGTTGCCTAAGACTAAGCCACCTTGAGCACCCCGCCCCAAGGATGGAGAAAAGCAGGGTAGAAATGTTGTAACTAACTAAATAAATGAGTCTACACTGCCATCTAATCCAGTTCAATGCAATTAATCTGCAACCTGAAATTGCATTATATGGCAGTGAAGGTCCAGCCAAGGTGAGTTTTCTTGCCCCTGTAGACTTGCCATTATCTTCTGAAAGATTATACTACCAATTTCATTAAATCAGTCCCTAAAGTGCTGCAAGTTCCCTTTGTATAATGATATTTCAGACTAAAACGGACATATGCACATGCAAGGATGTGGACAATTCCAACTGAAAGGAAGAAGCCATGAAAATGAACAATATCTGACTGCCAGTATTTAAAAAACTCTAAAATTATAACAGTAAATAAATAATAACATTCAAAATGGGATCTCCAGACAAGAAATAATCCGGGACAGCTAATCGCCTCTCAACAAAGGATTTCACCATAGAATCATAGAATCAAAGAGTTGGAAAAGACCACGGAAAGAAATACAGACAAACTCCTCTTTTTAATGATCACAGCCGCAAGAATTTGCTATGCGAAACTCTGGAAAAAAGAAGAAATACCGGAAATAAAAGACTGGATAGAAAAAATACTAGACATTAGAAATATGGATAGATTAACTTATCTGCTATCCAAAAACAAAGGAACCTCAGTTAAAGAAACTGATTGGACAAGAGTGACAAATTATGTTAACCAATTAAATAATAATACAGAAGAATAAGCAGAAGAGAAAAACAGAGAAGAATTCAAAGATGGAAGAAGGAAAAGGAAGACCCACTGGGAAGACGCAAAGGAAGTCAACGAGAGAGACAATAACACCTGTCTCCAAGTTTTATTTGTTTTTTTAATCTATAATCTTTACCTTTCTCCCTTTCTCTATTACCTTCCCACTCTCTGTCCCCTTCCACCACTTCCCCTCCCTTCCCCCCACTCTTCCCTCTCTATTTTTTCCTTCTCCCCCTTATTTTCCTATTTCTAGATGACTTTGTAACATAAAAGAAACTCTCAATAAAGATACATTTAAAAAAAAGAGTTGGAAGAGACCTTATGGGTCATCCAGTCCAACCCCCTGCCAAGAAGCAGGAATATTGCATTCAAATCACCAGGCAGTAAGAAGCCAGACCTTGAAAACTACTAGGCCATTAATAGTAATCAAGATCGCCATTTGAAGCATTCACACCTACCTCCAACAGACAAGAGTTCTTTCCCCCACCCTGGACATTCCACAGATATATAAACCCATTTTTTCTAGTTTCCAACAGACCTCACAACCTTTGAGGATGCTTGCCATAGATGCAGGTGAACCTTCAGGAGATAATGCTTCTGGAACATGGCCATACAGCCCGAAAAACTTACAGCAACCCATGTTTTTGAAATGAAGAGTTTATGACTACACTTTGCAGGTGTTCCTGGATTCTTTGGCAGCATTGTAACATTTACAGCAAGTCCATTCCTTAATCTGGGCCAGGTTTGTTAGCATATCTACCCATGTTTTCCACGGTGGAACTTGGAAAGCTATAACTGTTGATCAGTAGCCTTGGACAGGGAAGGACCTGCAAAACAAAGCTTGCATCTTTTAAGTATCGGAACAGCCTGCTGTCTTACTTCTGAGAACACAGTCTTCCGAACACAAGCATCTTTGTTTTTTCGTCTTTGACTGGAACATGAAGCGGAGGGATATCTGTAACCCCTAGATGAGTCCCAACCTTAAGATATCACCATGGTCACTGTCACGTTCGCATCTCGCCTCTGTGTTCAGTCTCATCAAGGGCACGGCAGGCAACCCTCTGCTGTTCCTATCTACCCAGATGATTTATGCGTCGAAAAATTAATGGTGCCATGGGGGAAGTCCTGCCACTTCCGTGCCTCCACCACAAATTCTCATCACACACGTCACTGGTTTAAATGCCATTGGGGCAAACTTGAGGCAAACTGGGAATCAAGAGTATGAAAATATACCATCCGCTTCCTTCCCCATCAAGGAGACAGTGAGCCTATTATATTCGCTGCCTACAGAGTCTTCGGCACAAAAGTATAAATACAAGGGATTTTTTAATGGCAGTCTCGATACAGCAAGGGAGCCAACCAGTATTAAATAAGTCATCTGCCACATGCAGCTGGTGGTTGCTCCTCCAAATGATTAAAATATGACCTTACTGTGCAAAAGCACTTTCTTATTCTGGCAACACCTTCATTTTCCACCTCCTTCCTGCCTTGTTTATTTTGCTTAACGGCTTGCCTGGGGCCATAGATTTGTTTTTCGGTATTTTAAATGCAGGTGGCATTTGAAAGGTAAGGGCAGCTCACTCTGACAAACCCAACGCCAAAACCATGCACCGTAATCCAGAGATCTTCACATAGGACCGGGTTCTTTACTCTTCTTCCAACCCATCCTTCCCATCAAAGTAGAATATATCCACCTCCACTTTGGTACCTTGTGTAAGAAAGAGAATGAGGGGATTCTCAGATTGGAAATCAGCACCCAACATTGTGGGGAAATAACAATGTGGAAGGAAATGCAGTGGGCTTCACTGGAAGGGGATGATAGTGTACTCCCTGAAATGACCAAAAATGCCTTTGCTAACTCCCCACCAACAAAGCTCTGTTCAAGGATATTCCTGTTCGAGTTCAGCCTGTGATTGTGTTTCAGGGTCAGGGTGCTTTGGATGTGGGAAGTGATGACAATGAGTTGCAGGATGAGTTTCATAGAATCATAGAATCAAAGAGTTGGAAGAGACCTCATGGGCCATCCAGTCCAACCCCATTCTGCCAAGAAGCAGGAATATTGCATTCAAATCACCCCTGACAGATGGCCATCCAGCCTCTGTTTAAAAGCTTCCAAAGAAGGAGCCTCCACCACACTCTGGGGCAGAGAGTTCCACTGCTGAATGGCTCTCACAGTCAGGAAGTTCTTCCTCGTGTTCAGATGGAATCTCCTCTCTTGTAGTTTGAAGCCATTGTTCCACGTCCTAGTCTCCAAGGAAGCAGAAAACAAGCTTGCTCCCTCCTCCCTGTGGCTTCCTCTCACATATTTATACATGGCTATCATATCTCCTCTCAACCTTCTCTTCTTCAGGCTAAACATGCCCAGCTCCTTAAGCTGCTCCTCATAGGGCTTGTTCTCCAGACCCTTGATCATTTTAGTCGCCCTCCACTGGACACATTCTAGCTTGTCAATATCTCTCTTGAATTGTGGTGCCCAGAATTGGACACAATATTCCAGGTGTGGTCTAACCAAAGCAGAATAGAGGGGTAGCATTACTTCTCTGGACCTAGACACTATGCTCCTATTGATGCAGGCCAAAATCCCATTGGCTTTTTTTGCCGCCACATCACATTGTTGGCTCATGTTTAATTTGTTGTCCACGAGGACTCCAAGATCTTTTTCACACATACTGCTCTCAAGATGGCAATGGTTTGGCCAGTGATATTGATGCATTGAATGTCCAGGAGATCCTTGTTCAAAGTGTAGTTTCCTATGAGAATGTCCCTGAAGGGTGTGGGGATGATGGGATGCTTTCTGAATTGTTACCAGAGACTTCCCATGATAGGGAACATGAAAACAACTCAGCACCTGGCCCAGCTGCAGAAATTAATGAACAAATAGATAGTTGGGAGGAGATCAGTCAAAACAGGAGAGCCAAACAGTGGCTTCGGTGGACTGCCATGCTCCGAGAGAAAAAGATAAGAAATTCTCAGCTAAAGAGAAACCAATTTCTGAGAGCTAGAGACATAGCTAACGAGGAGATAAAAGTCCCAAATACAGGATATGTAGTCAGATGATGCATAGTTTGGAATCAAGTCAATATCTCGTCCTTGTTTCATGGAAGTTTTGCTTGGAAAATTCATGTTTTAAGTGCTTTTGTTTCATGGTTTTAATCTATGCTGCTATAATCAAGCCTTGGATTCATGTTTCCTGATTTCTTGCAATTTATTTGAGAAGTTTTGACTTTGTTTTTATGGACTTTGCTGGACTATTACCCTGGACTGCTTTGCTACTACTTATCTTCCTACCTAATTGGATTTACCTATTTCTTTAAAGTGCTTTTTGCTTTACTGCTTTTTAATTATCTTCAATAGAAGATTTTTTTTCCCCATCCAACCGTGTTTTAAAGTCAGAGGGCTTTTCCTGTCCTGGAGTGCAACAGTATCCTTGAAATGGGAAGAGTCATCACCTGCCCATGTGATGGGAATTCAGTGGATGGTTGCGTTAGAAGCTGGAGGAGGTGATCCTGTGTGATAGGAGTGAGTAAATTCTTCACCTTCTTCAAACACAAACTCCATGAAACTCCACCCTTTTCCCAACTTTCCATTGTTTACTCCAACTCCTTGTGATGAAGTCCAAAGTTTAAATGTAGAAGCTAGAGAGTTACATTAGCATACCATAAGACCTTGGAGGAACCCCTCATGTTTGCCACTGTATGTTGTTAACCACCTTGAGTCCCCACTGGGGAGATAGTGTTGTAGTTCAGTCTGTGATTGTGTCTGAAGTTCATGATGGGAATGGGGATGAAAGGTTTTCTGCGCCTGAGTCTGTTGGATATGGGGATGAGGGTTTGTCTGGGCCTGAGTTGAGCTCAGATGAGAGGCCTAAGGTGTCTCGTGAAGATTCACAAGGCCACATTCCTGGGAGAGGCCCTCAACAGTCTCTCTCTGAGAAACTGTCTTCTGAAGATGAATTGTCAGGTGTAGAAATTAACGAGTGAAGATAGAGAGTGAGTTTTTTGTAAACAGAGGTGCAGACCTCAGAACCTCTGAGGATGCAGGCAAAACGTCAGGAGAGAATGCCTCTAGAACATGGCCATATAGCCTGAAAAAACTTACAACAACTCAGAGGTGCCGTTCTCAGACCCAGCAAATGTCAATTCATCTGCAGGAAAAGAGAGATATGAAACACTTATCTGGTTATAAGGGTCAGAGAAATGTTTTCCTTTCGGTTCTGGGATCAGGAAAAGCTTTATATTCACACAAGGAGAAGAGTTACCTCAGTCTCATCAACACTGAAATTTCATGATAGTCTTGTTTCCAAGTGTTCCTAGTTTCATGTACCAAGTTTTGCCAGGCTCCTGATCTGTGTATTGGATTTTCATGTTGCCTTGTTCTATGGATTTTGTACTTTTGAATCTTGTGTTTTACCTTGTGCCTTAAAGTTCATGGACTAATCTTTATCTTGGAACTATACTGTTTTTACCATTTTTACTGCATTGCTTATATTTGTCCTTCAATAAACTGCTTGCTGTTTTTACCAAGCTGATGTGGTGTTTAAGGTCAGAGGTGCTCCTGCTCTGGAGTGCCAAAGATAGGGCAGGATACAAATAAAGTTTGTTGTTGTTGTTGGTGTTGTTGTTAGTTGCCCTCTGCCACGCGTTGCTATAGCCCAGTCTATGTATACATGTTTTGTGTGTGTATGTATATGTATATGTGTGTGTAAATATTTGTGTATATGTGTATATATGTGGTATTGAACATGTGTTGTTATGTATTTTGTTATATATATATTGCCTTTTAAGTCCCTTCTGTTGTGTGTTCCAGTGTTTTTATGAGTAATGGTCACTCATTGGCCTGATAGGTGTATTGTGTCCAAATTTGGTGTCAGTTTGTCCAGTGGTTGTTGAGTTATGTTAATCCCACAAACAAACATTACATTTTTATTTATATAGATTATTATTACTCACACATTTTGTGCCCAAATGTCTCCAAACAATATCTAAGAGTCATTGGTAGGATTGCTAGACTGGCCATTCGAAAGAGCTCCTGTCCCTTTAATGGTAGTGTAAAAGAAGAAGTATGTATGCCAAGAAGCATGGGACAACCTATCTTGTAACCATAGTTAAGGTTACTGAACTCAGTGGGATTTCTATATGTCTAGACATGCATAGGATTTTACTGCAAGAGAAAAATCTTAGGACATGTGCTAAACATTGGCAGTCTTTAGGAGGAGCCTGAAAATGTGGCTGTTCCAGTGTGCCTTCCCGGAATAAGGAAATAATTCCCAGCAAAATGTCCTCAGTATGCACTTTAACTATTCGTTGGATTGCGCTCCCCTCGCTTCTTTTAAAATCCTCCTACCAGATATATCCTACCTTGTTCATGCCCAGTGTTAATTTTTAAACTATTACATTTGGCCCAGCCATAGGTTTTTAAATCTTTGTGTGTCATTGTTTATATGTGATTTATACTAATTATATTGTTTTTGTTTATTGCTTTCTTGTTTTATTGTTGTGTTGTTGGGCTTGGCCTCATGTAAACTGCTCCAAGTCCCTTGGGGAGATGGTGGTAGGGTATAAATAAAACATTATTATTATTATTATTGTTGTTGTTGTTGTTGTTGTTATTATTATAATAAACTTTTCTTTGAAAATTAGGAGGAAGAAATTTAATTTTTGTAGATACTCCCTTTGATCTATGTCATCAAATAAAGTAGGAGGCAAAGCCTAAATCCTTGCAACAATTGTATATTAAGTCTGGATGCTAAATAATAAGACCATGGATCTGCATTGGAAAAGGACGGAGGAAAACACATTACCTAGGAAAGTGGGCAGAGCTGTGAAACGTATCAGATGAACAATGATCATATACTCCCTGTTTTGTGACATTCCTTGTTCAGATGGTAATGTATGTTTTTCATGGCAATATGCTTATTGCCATATTATCACCACCAGCAACTTGTGGGAACCACCCCCTTTGACCAAATTGTAACACTAAAAGGAAATCACAAATATTTTCTGCATTTTCCCCCTTTGGGTTGACTGATAAATTAGAGACTTTCTGAAAACTGTTCTATCAAATGCAAGTTCTCCTTCTTCTCTCTGTCCCTCTCTGTGTCTCTCTCTCTTCCTCTCTCTCACTGTATGAATGCATTGAACTCCCAAAAGAACTCTGCCTCGGCTTAGCCCTGCGTAATTCTCTTTCATTTACCCACTTCCACCGCACCAATTTTCAAAAGACGCGTTCCAGCCAAAGGGAACAAAGTCGAAATCCTGAAAGGATTTCTGTACATTTTTTTCTTCTTCTTCCAGATATATTTTCCCCCCTTTTGACTGTGCCCTCTCCACCAACTGGCCACGAGACCTCAGCTCCCCCACTGGCAGCTTCCTTTACGGACGACTCCTCAGGTACTTAAAGATTAAAACAAAAGGGGGGTATAAACCGTGTAAGCTTTTCAGTAGGAACATTGAGTGCAATCCTTCAGCTGCTGTATCTGAGTGCAAAAAGGAAGGCTGGACGCCTCTGGAAACATAAAAATAAATAAATAAATAGGGTTGGCCCAATGCCTTTCAGATAATGCATTTCACTGGCTGTGTAAATGCAACTCAGAATCTCATTCACGATGGGTACAGGTAGAGAGTCATTTCAAGACTACTCCATTTTAAGAAAACAGCTACTTTATATATCATATTGGTAGAGCAGCATAAGCGAAACTACTCGTCCAAATTAGAATAGGTTGAAAGAATGGATGGGATTGAATGAATTGCACGGTTATTAAGAACATTCAGAAATATTTTCTCCCCCTCCCATGAGAAGAAGAGCAACCACACAATTTTTTTTTAGTGCAAAGAAAACCAAATGGGGAGAAAATGTAGGCTGATAAGAATATTCACAGTTTGGAGCTTTTTCTGCACAGAATTCGTACCTGATGGATTGCGTAGAACAGTGTCTCTCAGCCTTCCTAATGCCACAATCTCTTAATACAGTTCCTCATGTTGTGGTGACCCCCAACCATAACATTATTTTTGTTGCTAATTCATAACTAATTTTGTTACTGTTATGAATCATAATGTAAAAAATCTGATGTGCAGGATGTATTTTTACTCACACCGGACCAAATTGGGCAAATACCTGATATGCCCAAATTTGAATACTGGTGCGGTGGGGAGGGGGATTTATTTTGTCATTTGGGAGTTGTAGTCGCTGGGATTTATAGTTAACTTATAATCAAAGAGCATTCTGAACTCCACCAGCGATGGAATTGAATCAAACTTGCACACAGAACTCCCCTGACCAACGGAAAATACTGGAAGGGTTTGGTGGGCATGGACCTTGAGTTTTGGAGTTGTAGTTCACCTACCTCCAGAGACCTCAAACAATGATAGATCTGGACCAAACCTGGCACGAATACTCAATATGCCCAATTGTGAACACTGGTGGAGTTTGAGGAAAATAGATCTTGACATTTGGAAGTTGTAGTTGCTGGGATTTATAGTTCACCTACAATCAACGAGCATTCTGAACCCTACTAGCAATGGAATTGGGTCAAACTTCCCACACAGAACCCCCAGGACTAACAGAAAATATTGTGTTTTTGATCATCTTTGGCAACCCCTCTGACATCCCCTTGTGAGCCCCCCAGCGATCCCGACCCCCAGATTGAGTCAAGCTAGTGTAGACTGATAAAAATATTTGCAGTTTAGAGCTTTTTCTGCACAAAATTCGAACCTGATAGTTTGCATAGAAAGTATACATTTACAGTACACAGTATGAAGAAATATTATTTCTTGTTCAGAAAAATGTGTTTTTGATGCAAAAGAAAAGTGTTATTCTGCAGAAAACAATCACACTAGGACTTTGTGCAGGATAATTCCTAAACTGTGAATGGGCTTGTGCAATGCTGTTCTTAATTCAAGAGTGCTATTCTCAATTCAAGATTAATACTATACAAAAAGCACACATGGTTGTTGTGTGTAGTAAACAGCATTACTGCACAGGAAACAGCATTTTGAACACAGATTTTTTTTCTGAGCAGTAAATGTTGTCTCCTGCACACAGTATGCCAGAATAAACAACCAATGTGAATTTTGCATTTAGCAAGTCCCCAGTTGCAACATTATTGAAAATCCTGAAAATGCTGCAATTTCTTCTGTTCCTCAACACTCAGAAAACATGAGTTAGATCATTTGGGGATATTTTTCAATAGTTTTTCCATTTCTACCTTGGGATCACATGACAACTCCAAATAAAGTGGAATTATATACTTATAATTGTGTGATGTGAAAGAACCCCAGTAAAACGACTCCAGAATCTACCAAAGTAGTCCATCTCAATCTATGCCAAGAAATAGAGAGAAAGGAGAGACAAGGAGGAAAAGCAGAATAGTGTGTAGGTCCAATTTCATTTATATCTGTCTAGATTCTTTACAGTCAAGAGAAGTAGGCTGGATTTCAGTAGCATAAAAGTATAACTCAGGCTTCACAGGATGTGATAAATCATCTCTACTCGACTCAAGACAAGAATTGGAGGACTGGTGAGAATGCACTTTTTGGTTCATCATACTGGTGTCAGAGTGAAGTGATAAATCAGGAAAGCAAGAATCAACGAAGGCATACACCAAGTGACATTATGTACAATACCCAGCCAGACATATAGTCTGCAAAATTGATGGTGCTGTATCAACTTTGTACGGCACTTGAATTTAAGTGAAATCATCTATTCTCTCACACACATGTCCTCTATGCATCCTGCAACCAAGTAGTTAACCTACAATCAGAGAGCATTCTGAACTCCACCAGCGATGGAATTGAACCAGTCTTGGCACACAGATCTCCCATGACCAACAGAAAATGCTGGAAAGGTTTAGTGGGCATTGACCTTGAGGTTTGGAGTTGTAGTTCTCCTACATCCAGAGAGCACTGTGGACACAAACAATGATAGATCTTGACCAAACTTGACACAAATACTCAATATGTCCAAATATGAACAATGGTGGAGTTTGGGGGAAAATAGACCTTGACATTTGGGAGTTGTAATTGCTGGGATTTGTAGTTCACCTACAATTAAAGAGCATTCTGAATCCCACCAAGGGTAGAATTGGGTCAAACTTTCCACACTAGAATTTATAGTTCATCTACAATCAAAGAGCATTCTGAACCCCACCAAGGATAGAATTGAGCCAAACTTCCCACACTAGAATTTATAGTTCACCTATAATGAAAGCGCATTCTGAACCCCACCAAAGATAGAATTGGGCCAAACTTCCCACACTGGGATTTATAGTTCACCTACAATCAAAAGCATTCTGAACCCCCTCAAAGATAGAATTGGACCAAACTTCCCACACTAGGATTTATAGTTCATCTACAGTCAAAGAGCATTCTGAATCCCACCAAGGATAGAACTGGGCCAAACTTCCCTTCCCATGGCTTGAAGAGACTCGCTGGAACAAGCCTCCCTCCAGTCTTGCATGCTCTCCCTCATCCACACATGTGCACCATGCTACCATGCACTGAGCACGCCTGCTCTCCCCTTTCTGCTTGGAGTCTCAGAAATAGCCCTGTCCTTGGCTGAGAGGCCAGCTGCGAGCCTGGCCAATCATAGCGGAGGACAGCTTTTTGGTGGGAGGATTCACTGTCTGTTTCCAAAAAGGAAGAGGACAGGCGGAGAGATCTTCAGCCTTCTCTGCCAAAGGAGTTCCTAAGACCACCAGAAATATTGTTTTTCTGATGGTCTTTAGTGACCCCCTCTGAAACCCTCTTGCAATCCCCACAGCGGTCCTGACCCCCGGGTTGACAAACGCTGCTGTAAGTCCTGTTGGCCTTCCAAAAGATAAAGTGCCAAGGTACAAGAGAGTGGGGTGGTAAACAAAGGTATGCCTGGTTCTTTCTTGAAAGTAGGATGCCATGTCATATTGTACCTTTCTACTTGGGAGAGGGGTGGATGTGTCATTGGTCACCAGTCTGTTCTCCAACACCTTAGACATTTGCGGGGGGGGGGGGGGGGGGGCACATGTCTTAAAAGGTTAGTTTGGGGCTTGCTTTGCTCACTGCAATGGTGTGACAATCATAAAAATGCTTTTGTTTAATCAAGATGTCCTAAGACAATCTTAGCAACATCTTCATTATTGGATTTATTTATTTATCATGTCAGGGCCACCAGTCAATTGTATTACATTTCTAACAGAACAAAACAAACAAACAGACAAAATACAAAATTTGCAAGTTTGGTAGTTGATTAAATGTCCTTTGACCAGTATCTGGCCCCTTGGAGTGCCTCTGGTGTTGCTGCAAGAAGGTCCTCCATGGTGCATGTGGCAGGGCTCAGGTTGCATTGCAGCAGGTGGTCAGTGGTTTGCTCCTCTCCACACTCGCATGTCGTGGATTCCACTTTGTGGCCCCATTTCTTGAGGTTGGCTCTGCATCTCGTGGTGCCAGAGTGCAATCTGTCCAGCGCCTTCCAAGTCGCCCAGTCTTTTTGTGCCCATGGGGGAGTCTCTCATTTGATATCAGCAATTGGTTGAGGTTCTGTGTTTGAGCCTGCCACTTTTGGACTCCTGCTTGCTGAGGTGTTCCAGTGAGTGTCTCTGTAGATCTTAGAAAGCTATTTCTAGATTTAAGTCATTGATGTGCTGGCTGATATCCAAACAGGGGATGAGCTGGCGATGTCTCTGCCTTGGTCTTTTCTCTATTGGCTGCTACTTCCCGGCGGATGTGTGGTGGTGCAATACCGGCTAAGCAGTGTAATTTCTCCAGTGGTGTAGGGCGCAGACACCCCGTGATAATGCAGCATGTTTCATTAAGAGCCACATCTACTGTTTTAGTGTGGTGAGATGTGTTCCACACTGGGCATGCGTACTCAGCAGCGGAGTAGAATAGTGCAAGGGCAGATGTCTTCACTGTGTCTGGTTATGATCCTCAGGTTGTACCAGTCAGCTTTCGTATGATATCGTTTCTAGCACCCACTTTTTGCTTGATGTTCAGGCAGGGCTTCTTGTAGGTCTTATCCATCTTATCCATTATTGGATAAGATGACAACTTATTTCTCGAAATCTAGGGCATCTCTACACATATAACTAATAGAAATGTGTTACATTAAGTCATAAACAGATCAAGTACATGTGTGTATGTATTAAAGAAAACCTTATAGAGTTAATTATCATGTACAGCTGCTAATCTAGGTCAGTAAGTAGGTTTGAGCCACACCCAGTGTAACAGTATGTGGCTTAGAATACAGTTCAGCTCTATGCTCAAAAGCTTTTGCTCTGAGGAGCCTTTGCTCAGGCATTTTGCTCAACCATTTCTACTGCTCTCTCATTTGGATGAAGATGAAGAAGCCTTATTCTGTATTGCTTACAAAGACTATGTAAGTTTGTTGCACTGTTTGTAACATTGCAAGTTTATGCTTTAACTCTGCTGATAAGAGTAAAGTTTTTCTGTTCTTTTTCCTCTTGCCTGGGTGCCATGTTTACGGTTCCGGTCCAGTGTATCTGTCTGAATGTATCTCCCTCATCAGGGCCTCCCCAGATGATCTCAAATTCCGGGGTGGGACGTATCTCCCTCTATGTTCCACCCCGGAATTTGAGATCATCTGGGGAGGCCCTGCTCTCGACCCCACCGTTATCACAAGTGAGGCTGGTGGGGACGAGAAGCAGGGCCTTCTTAGTGGTGGCCCCTCACCTGTGGAGCTCACTCCCGGGGGAAATTAGGGCATCAACATCCCTCCTCTCCTTCAGGAGGAAGGTAAAGACGTGGTTGTGGGACCAGGCCTTTGGGCAATCTGACAACTAGATATGGACAACCAGATGGATAGGACTGAAAGGACTGACAATTGTGGAATTGGGATTTGAACTATGAGATTGCGAAACGCTGACCGTCAATGAGGAGAAATGGTTAGCATTGGTTTTTATTGCTTTTATTGGTTTTATGGTTGTTTTTGCCTTACAATAATTGTTTTCTGTTAATTGATTTTATTGCTAGAATTGCTGTTTTCTGTTAACTGATGTTATTTGTCTTATTGCTGTTATGTGATGCGGGCATCGAATTGTGCCTTGCTTTTGTAAGCCGCCCTGAGTCCCCTCTGGGATGAGAAGGGCGGAGTAGAAGCAACCAAAATAAATAAATAAATAAATAAATAAATAAATGTTATTGTGTCTTCTGCATTGGACTCGACTGAAATACGCTTTGCGCAACAAAATGGACTATCACCCTAAGTATGTTGTTTTCTGTTTCCTTTTCCCTTTAGGAAAAAGGACACATCAGCTCCACCAGAAATATGTAATATGTATGATTTTAAAATTACGAATTTTGAGCACAAGATTTAAGTCAAACTTAGACAGAACACGAAAAAAGCCCTCTTTCAAAGAATAATGGGCTCCCCCTCCCTCTTTTTTGGCGTTCCATCTTCAATGGTCAGATTTCCATAATATGAACTGCTTGACAGTCACTTTCTCTTTAAATTATTTTTTAAGCATACAGGCAGTCATATCTGATTTGAGGGTTTTTTTCTCTCTCTCTCTCTCCTTCTCTTACTTTTCCTTTCAATTACTTCCATCCTTAATACGAACAATAAGGGGACTTCATCACACAACCTCTGTGGGACTCCTAGAACTTAAACGGACGATAGACAGGTGTATAGATAAGAATTCAAAGTCTTTGTTCCACTGTCCAGACAGAATATGTTTAATCTTTCTCGCTCTCCTTTTTCTATGCCATTTAAACTTTAACCTAGTAGTAACTTTTACTGGCATGAATTCACAATTCAAAGGTTTAGAGATGAAAACGTCCTTGCCTTGGAACATAGCTTGAAAACTTCATTCTTAGACTGTTTCTTTTGAACTTCTTCCTACAGGATTCTTTTTTTTTCCTTTTTGTCTTTATTTTGCCAAGGTTCCAGCCTTTCACAGTACAGGGCTTTCCAGACCTAGCAGCAGGAGCTATCGAAAGAGAGGAGGAAAAATACTAGGCTAAAATGTCCAAAGCACCAACTCGCCGTAATGGAAGATATTTAAACTGTTGATCATGAGGAAACTACATTCTCCATGATTTAGGGGGTTGAGAAGAACGTTACTTTCTTCCATACCATAAAGCATCAGAATTCCAACTTAAGAAGCAGATATCCACAGCCAGCCCTACTGTTAGCATGAGATTATTGCCTCTGAGAGGAGTTGTAGGAGGAATAGAAGCAGCAACCCCCTAGCTGTTATTTCTGAGGCCTTGGCTTCTTGCATCTTCTCATCGCATGGGAAGTCTGATCTGTCCACAGTGGTCCACGCTCTTGTTACATCCCAAATAGATTATTGTTCAGAAACTCCAATACAGTGTATTGTCGAAGGCTTTCATGGCAAACCCCACCTCCTTCAAGCTGCTTACAATATATATTTTCATACAATATATTATATTGTATGAAAATATATAATGTAAGAAGAATCTGTGAACCCCACCTCCTCCAAGATGAACTGAACCACCTCAACTGGGCTCTCCAGGCCAATGGATACTCCACCTCAGACATCAGAAGAGCTGCAAGACCAAGAACAAGCCATGAGAGTCAAGACGAAGATCCACCCAGAGGAAAAGTGTTCTTGCCATACATCAAGGGAACCACTGACCGCATAGGGAAGCTGATGAGGAAACACAACCTACAAACTATCTACAGACCCACCAAGAAAATCCAACCAATGCTCCGTTCAGCAAAGGACAAGAGGGATCCTCTCACTTCTGCAGGAGTCTACCGTATACCATGCAGCTGTGGACAAGTCTACATAGGGACCACCAAACGCAGCAGCATTGCCCAAACACGAATCAAGGAACATGAAAGGCACTGCAGACTACTTCAACCAGAGAAGTCAGCTATAGCAGAGCACCTGATGAACTAACCTGGACACAGCATATTATTTGAGAACACAAAAATGCTGGACCACTCTCACAACCACCATGTCAGACTACACAAAGAAGCCAGTGAAATACACAAGCATGTGGACAATTTCAACAGAAAGGAGGAAACCATGAAAATGAACAATATCTGGCTACCAGTATTAAAAAAACTCTAAAATTACAACAGCACAACAACAGAGAGGAAACAAACAAGGACATCTAATCACCTCTCAACAAAAGATTGCTCCAGGCACAGTCAGGCCATTGTATGCTAATCAAGGTGGTCAGTTGAAACATTCACACCTAGCTCCAGCAGACAAGAGTCCTTTGTCTCACCCTGGTCATTCCACAGATATATAAACCCTTTTTCCTAGTTCCAACAGACTTCACTACCTCTGAGGATGCTTGCCATAGATGCAGGCGAAATGTCAGGAGAGAATGCCTCTAGACCATGGCCATATAGCCCGAAAAAACCTACAACAATCCAATTCAGTGGTTCTCAAACTTCCTAATGCTGTGACCCCTTAATACAGTTCCTCGTGTTATGGTGACTCTCAAACATAACATTATTTTCGTTGCTATTTCATAACTATAATTTTGCTATTGTTATCAATCGAAATGTAAATATCTGATATGCAGGATGTATATTCATTCACTAGACCAAATTGGGCACAAGTACCCGATACACCCAAATTTGAATACTGGTGGGGTTGGGGGAGATTGATATTGTCATTTGGGAGTTGCAGTTGCTGGGATTTATAGTTCACCTACAATCAAAAATCAATCTGAAATCCACCAACGATGCAATTGATCCAAACTTGGCACACAGAACTCCCATGGCTAACAGAAAATACTGGAAGGGTTTGGTGAGCATTGACCTTGAGTTTTGGAGTTGTAGTTTATTATTTATTTATTTATTATTTTGGGCATTTTTACCCCGCCATTCTCAACCCCCTAGGGGGGACTCAGGGCAGCTTACAGCCAGCACGTGTTCGATGCCTACAATTAAACACAATAAAATACACAACAAACAGTAATTATAAATAATTAAAACATTGAGTTTAAAACAATAAAATCTACTAGAAAAGAAGCCAGCGTGGTGGCCACCGTTTCGCCAAGTTCTGTAATTAGTGATTCCATTCAGCTTATCATAATCCGTTTCCAAAGCTCTTGTCATCATTGTTCTTGTCAGTCTGCCAGATTACCCAAAGGCCTGGTCCCATATCCATGTTTTTAATTTCCTTCTTAAAGAGAGGAGGGATGATGATGATCTAATTTCCCCAGGGAGTGAATTCCACAGGTGGGGGGCCACCACTGAGAAGGCCCTGTCCCTTTTCCCTGCCAGTCTCGTTTGGGGAAAATAGAGCTTGCCATTTGGGAGTTGTAGTTGGTAGGATTTATGGTTTTCTCCTACAATGAAAGAGCATTCTGAACCCCACCAACGATAGAATTGGGCCAAACTTCCCACACAGAACCCCCATAACCAACAGAAAATACTGTGTTTTCTGATGGTCTTCGGCGACCCCTCTGACACCCTCTCGCAACCCCCCCCCCCCCCCCCCCCGGTTTCGGGCCTTATAGGGTAAAGCCAGAACTTTGAATTGTTCTTGGTAGCAGACTGGCAGCCAGTGGAGCTGACGTAACAGAGGGGTCGTATGCTCCCAGTATGCCACTCCGGTGAGCAGTCTGTCTGCTGCCCATTGGACCACTTGAAGCTTTCGAACAGTCTTCAAAGGCAACCCCACATATAGGTCAAACAATTTGTTTCCAAGCTATGGATCTTTTAAACAAGTCTCCTACTTGAGATATGGAAGGGAACACAATACTTTAGAACAGAGTTTCTCAACCTGGGGGTCGGGACCACCGGGGGGGGGGCTCACAAGGGGGTGTCAGAGGGGTCGCCAAGGACCATCAGAAAACACAGTATTTTCTGTGATCATGGGGGGTTCTGTGTGGGAAGTTTGGCTCAATTCTATCGTTGGTGGGGTTCAGAATGCTCTTTGATTTTCGGTAAACTATAAATCCCAGCAACTACAACTCCCAAATGTCAAGGTCTATTTCCCCCAAACTCCACCAGTGTTCACATTTGGGCACATTGAGTATTCGTGCCCAGTTTGGTCCACTTCTATCATTGTTTGAGTTCACAGTGTTGTCTGGATGTAGGTGAACTACTAGTCCAAAATTCCAGTATTTTCTGTTGGTCGTGGGTGTTCTGTGTGCCAAGTTTGGTTCAATTCTATTGTTGGTGGGTTCAGAATGCTCTTTGATTGTAGGTGAACTATAAATCCCAGGAACTACAATACCCAAATGACAAAATCAATCCCCCAATCCCACCAGTAATCAAATTTGGGCGTATTGGGTATTTGTGCCAAATTTGGTCCAGTGAATGAAAATACATCCTGCATATCAGATATTTACATTACGATTCATAACAGCAGCAAAATTACAGTCATGAAGTAGCAATGAAAATAATGTTGTGGTTGGAGGTCACCGCGATATGAGAAACTGTATTAAGGGGTCGCGGCATTAGGAAGGTTGAGAAACACTGCTTTAGAACTAGAAAGACCAGTATCCACTAATTGCAGTGATGAGAAAAGAACAAGTGATTTCTTTTCAATGTGAATGTAACAATCTGATATTTTACTGGCCTCATTTGTGTTTGTATGCATGCATTGAACGTTTATGTGGAAGGGGACACAATCCCATCACCGATTGTTGTTGTTGTTGTTGTTGAGTGCCTTCAAATCATTTCCAGTTTATGGCACTCCTAAAATGACTCATTTGTGGGACTTCCTTGGCAAGATTTGTTCATGGAGGGTTTGCCATGATCTTCCTGCGAAGGAAAATTTCACCTGTAAAGCCAGTTGTCTACTTTAAATTGAGTAGAGAGGAAATACCATCTTGTTCTTTATCTCAGAGATCAAAACATCTGGCAACTGAATGGGCCACCCAACATTTCAGAACTGAAAACAGAGCCATTGTCGTAAGTATATAGACCTCCAATTCTCATTCGAAAACTTTCTTATCCCCAGAGCTTTCCAGGGATTGGTTTCAAGTTACTTGTGTTCACAATTGGAAGCTCCACAAGGTTGTATTCCACCGCAGCTCAGGAAGAAGCACTTCCAATCCATCTAATTGACAATTCCGAGTTACAACCTGATGATTCTATATTTCACTTTCTACTTAAATGGAATCCCATCACAATAAAGGAAGGCAGCACTTTCTTTAATTAACCAGCTAAAGCCAGGCACCGAAGGCATCTGGGATTAACTCCCTCCCTGCTGAGCTTATTAAATCTAATCAACACTGGTGGGTTCCATTACTTTCTGCCTTCTTTGTCATCATAAATAGAACAGAGGGGATCCCAGTCAGACTATCGGCTCAACGTTGTCTACACAAATGGGCAGAGGCTCCTTTCCCCAGCAAGATGCTCTGCAAGGTGACAGAAAGGCTGATCCAGGAGGCAAAGCACTTCTCAAAATGGTGGCCAACAGATTGGTGTCAGTGTGCAAGCTGTTGGCTGGCAATCTGTGGCAAGTTGTGCACATTTATTTATTTATTTACTATATTTGTATTCCGCTCTTCTCAGCCCTGGGGTGACTCAGAGAGGTTAACAATAGCAAAATTCAATGCTCAAGAAAATCATAAAACAGTTACAAACAATTAAAAACAGTAGCAGAATAAACAGTCAATATAAATCAATAAAACATCTCATTAGCATCTCATAGTTAAAATCAAGATCCAGTCTCATCGTCCATTGGTTCCATATTCCTGTGTTCGCTTCACTGCCTATTCAAATGCCTGCTTGAACAACCAGGTCTTCACTTTCCTCCAAAATGTCAACAGGGAGGGGGTCGATCTAATATCTGTAGGAAGGGTGTTCCACAGCCGAGGGGCCACCACTGAGAAGGCCCTGTCTCTCGTCCCCGCCAAACATACTTGTGACGCAGGCAGGACCGAGAGCAGGGCCTCCCCAGACGATCTTAACACCCTAGTTGGTTCATAGGAGGAGATGCGTTTGGACAGGTAAGTTGGGCCAGAACGTTTAAGGCAGTGGTTCTCAACCTTCCTATTGCCACGACCCCTTAGTAGAGTTCCTCATGTTGTGGTGACCCCCAACCAAAAAGTCATTTTCATTATTACTTCATAACTGTCATTTTGCTACTGATATGAATTGTAATGTAAATATCTGATGTATTTTCATTAACTGGACCAAATTTGGCACAAATACTCAATACAACCAAGTTTGAATACTGGTGGGGTTGGGGGATTGATTTTGTCATTTGGGAGTTGTAGTTGCTGGGATTTATAGTTCACCTACAAAGAGCCTTCTGAACTCCACCAATGATGGAATTGAACCAGTCTTGGCACACAGAACTCCCATGACCAACAGAAAATTCTGGAAGGTCTTGGTGGGCATTGACCTTGAGTTTGGGAGTTGTGGTTCACCTCCATCCAGAGAGCACTGTGGACTCAAACAAGGATGGATCTGGACCAAACTTGGCACAGATACTGAATATACCCAAATGTGGACACTGGTGGAGCTTGGGGAAGATAAACATTGACACTTGTGAGTTGTAGTTACTGGGATTTATAGTTCACCTACAATCGAAGAGCATTCTGAACCCCACCAATGACATAATTGGGCCAAAGTTCCCACACAGAAACCCCATGACCAACAGAAAATACTGTGTTTTCAGATGGTCTTTGGCGACCCCTCTGACACCCCCTCGTGACCCCTCCAGGGGTCCCGACCCCCAGGTTGAGAAACACTGGTTTAAGGCTTTATAGGCTTTATGTGGCACCTTAAAGTCTCCTGAAGTTGTCGAGGAAACTGCAGGTTCATCGTATCAAATAGCTTGACACAGGGCAACAATCTTTCCAGATTTGGATAGGGAATCTTTGGCCATCCAGATGACTTTGAACTCCATCAGCATAAGGCTAATGGTCTATAATGCCCTAGGTCAGTGTTTCTCAACCTTCCTAATGCTGCAACCCCTTAATATAATTCTTCATATTGTGGTGACCCCCAACCATAAAATTATTTTTGTTGCTACTTTGCAACTGTAATTTTGCTACTGTTATGAATCATCATCTAAATATCTGATATGCAGGATGTATTTGACACAAATATGCAATATGCCCAAATTTGAATACTGGTGAGGTTCGGGGGCAGCAGAATAATTGATTTTTGTAATTTGGGAGTTGTAGTTCCTGGGATTTATAGTCAAACTACAATCAAAGAGCATTCTGAACTCCACCAATGATATAATTTAAGCAAACTTGGCACACAGAACTCCCATGACCATGAGAAAATACTGGAAGGGTTTGGTGGGCATTGACCTTGAGTTTTGGAGTTGTAGTTCACCTACATCCAGAGAGTACTGTGGACTCAAACAACGATATATCTGGACTAAACTTGGCACGACTGCTCAACATACCCCATACTCCAACCTGGGGGTCAGACACTGGTGGAGTTTGGGGAAAATAGACCTTGACATTTGGGAGTTGTAGTTGCTGGGATTTATAATTCACCTACAATCAAAGAGCATTCTGAACCCCACCAATGTTAGAATTGGACCAAACTTGGCACACAGAATCTTCATGACCAGTTGGGCCAAACTTCCCACATGGAAGTTCCCTCATGACCAACACTAAAAAAACTGTGTCTTCTGATGGTCTTTGGTGATCCCTCTGACCTCTCCTCGTAACCTCGCCCAGGTTGAGAAACACTGCTCTAGATGTCTTTAAGAATGTTGTTGTGTTGATATTATGGGTCAGGTATGGGCAAACTCAGCCTCGGGGGTCTCTTCTAGCTCTATTAGGAGTAGGCAATACAGATTCTAATGGATACACTTTTTCTTTCCTATCCACCATCTCATCCTAATCAAGGCCAACCCTTTTGGGATCCAAATGGGAGGAAAGGGTCTTGGGGAAAACTCCCTCCCTCCCAGCTTGCCCATCCCGCTCCAGCCCACCATGTGGCCCCTAAGTTAGAAAGTTTGCCCGTGCCTATTATAGGTAATGTGGCTATTGTTTATTTCAACATTTGGGAATAAACAGATTGAATACAGTTCTGGAAAGGGCGGGGGTGAGGAGATAGAAAAAAGACCCCAAATAAATTAATTAAAATTCAATCAATTGCAATATCTGTATATCAGTTCAATATCAGTAGGTCCAAATATATCATTTGTATGTCCATTCTCCAGTTGTAAATAGATAAACTCAGTTAGTGGGAAACTCAAATGTTGTTCCAAAGGATCGAATGATATGATTTGAACAGCATTGTGTCATAGCTTGGAGATGTTTCCCTTTTGGGATTGGTAAAAAAAAAAATGAAAAAGATAAATCCTGTCTGCAACACCATTTCAGTGGAATGGAACAGAATTTTTCAGAGAAAATGTATGAAAGTGTGCAAACTACAAAATGGGTTCATCCGGCCCTATTGGCAAGTTATATTTGAAGCTTGATGGGTCTGATGCATTTATGTGTACACCAAAAATCCCCCAAAGAGCAAATATAGACGCAGTGGTTTACCCAGAGCAGAAAATTGGGCTTTTTTTTCCCCCTAGGCAGTCAAGGTATATGAGGTTGCAATGGGAGCGCGAGCACACAAGAAGGCTAGAAGTAACCTACCTGTTTTATCCTTCTCACATGGATATTATTGCCATCTGAGGCTCTGTTAGACCATCATCACCTCAGCTGGGTTCAAAGATGGGCTGCTACCTAAAATTATTGTTTAGGACGCGGGGCTGGATTATCAGGGTAGCTCCGCAGGGCCCGTGTGAGAACAATTATCAAAAGAGCTCAAATCCCATTTACACACCATGCTGGGCTCTCCTTGAATGGAAGCCACTGCCAGCTGCACACTCAGTACTTTTGCAAAACCTGGTCTTTATCCAGTTCACAGAGGAAGAGAACAAAGCTCTTTTGGGAAGGATCTAGTTTATTTATTTATTTTGCCCTTCTGGACTTCAGAATTTAGGACTGTTATGCAGATAAGCAAAAGGGGCAAGTTCTCATTTTGAAGGGCATGTCTTTCATCCTGGACAACAGATTCCCGCTCTTCTCTTTTTCCTTTCCAATAAAGACGGGGAGGGAGACGGGGACATGCTTCCTACTTTGTTTTAAATGCAGCTTTTTTTGGAAGAAGCATCAGGGATGTTCTCCATGGTGCCCTCCACACCAACTGTGTACTGCTGGGTATCTGTCCATACTGCTAGCAGCCCACTAATGCTGAAAGTTGGAAATAATTCCTCTTTTTGACAGATTCACAAAAGACCTTTCCCCCTTGCAGACTTTTTGCCATTGGGTAAATTCAGCCTGAGAGCTGCTTGACTTGGGGCATTTCAAGGCTTCTAATCTGGCCCTCTTTGGGCTCCCCAGATGACTACACCTCTTGACACAATTATTTGTAATTTTTACAAGTTGTATAATGTTACAGTAAGTCTTGGCAGGATCAAGTGTGTGTTAAAGAAAAACCTTATGTTGTTAATTATTATGTGCAGCTGGTAATGTAGGTCAGCCAGCATGTTTGAGCTACACCTGATGGGGTATAACTGTCTGGATTTTAGAATACAGTTTGGAGAAGAGAAGTGTGAGTATAGACTGGTCGCACATGGGCCGGGTAGGATTTCCCCCCCCCCCCAAGTTTGCATTGGGGGTTTTTTCACCTACCCCATACTGTTTCAAATGGGTGTGGTAATTAGCTTTTGGGTGGTATCATTTAAATAGGTTTCCTTGAGTATTAATAAGTTTCCATGGCATGTTAAAGGTGAAATGGTTATGGTAGGCACTGTGGCACCCCGCCTTAGGGGGTGAAGGGTGGACTCCTACAAAAGTCCCCATAAGTTTTCATAAAATGGGAGCTACCCTTGGGGCTGGATTGAGGGTTCTCACTCTTGAAAAACTCTGAGGTTTGGGAGGGAGCGCCCTCATGATGGCCTTCCAACTATGATCGGCTGAGAGGTGCAGACAAAGAATTTTGCTTGGCCCTCGGGATCCTTGGTGCACGCTTGTCCTTGGAGGTGGTCAGAGGGAGTGACACCTGGCCCAGGAACTAGGCTCACTAGGTAGCCATTCAGCCACAAGTTACATGTTGCATTTTTTGCAGATTTTCCCTCTACAGCTTACTACAAATTCTTTCAATAAATAGGTCAGAAAATGGCCCTTTAGATCCATTTTCTTGTGTCTGACTCTTTATTTCATGGTGGGAGTTCAAAAGCAATATGCTGTAACGCTGGTATGCTCTAACAGTGATGCTCTTTGCTATGGTGAAATAGCTATTAACTCAAGATTTATCTTTTGTTCTTTCATTTGAATGAAGATGAAGAAGCCTTATTCTGTGTTACTTACAATGACTATGTAAGTTTGTTGTACTGTTTCATTTTGTATGCAACACTGCAAGTTTATGCCTCTGCTGATAAGAGTAAAGTTTTTCTGTTTCTTTTTCCTCCTGCCTGTGTGTCTTTTGCATGGGACTTGGCTAAAAAAAATGTTTCTGTGCAACATATAATGCCTTTTTACCCATTCCAAAAGATTAAAATGCCTCTCCAACAGACGAGTTCACTGGAAGTTAGGGCTTAGGCACTGCCTACCAATAAAATGTGGCCCACAGATGTTATCTAAAGTTCTCAATACAGCTTCAATGTTGAAAGTGGTTTTCTTCACTTCAGGAAGAAAATATCCCACATCTTAGAGCAGTGTTTCTCAACCTTCGTAATGTCGTGACCCCTTAATACAGTTCCTCATGTTGTGGTGACTTCTAACCATAAAATTATTTTTGTTGCAACTTCATAACTGTAATTTTGCTACTGTGATGAATTGTAATGTCAATATCTGATATGCAGGATGTATTTGCATACACTAGATCAAATTTGGCATAAACAATACACCCAAATTTGAATACTGGTGGGGTTGCAGGGGATTGATTTTGTCATTTGGGAGTTTAATTGTTGAGATTTATATTTAACCTACAATCAAAGAGCATTCTGGCCTTCACCAATGAGAATTGAACCAAACTTGGCACACAGAACTCCCATGACCAACTGAAAATACTGGAAGGATTTGGTGGGCATTGACCTTGAGTTTTGGAGTTGTAGTTCACCTACATCCGGATAGCACTGTGGACTCAAACAATGATAGATCTGGACCAAACTTGGCACAAATGCTCAACATACCTCAACACTGGTGGAGTTTGGGGAAAATAGATCTTGACATTTGGGAGTTGCTGGGATTTATAGTTCATCTACAATCAAAAGAGCATTCTGAACCCCACCAATGATAGAATTGGGCTAAACTTCCCACACAGAACCCTCAGGACCAAAAGAAAATGCAATATTTTCTGATGGTCTTTGGTGACCCCTCTGACACCCCTTTGTGACTCCCAGGTTGAGAAATGCTTCCTTAGAGAAAATGGGAATAATAGCAACAACAAGAATAATAATTTATATATTTGCCCTATCTCCCCGAGGGGACTCAGAGTGGAATCCAACATACAAAGACACAAGACAAACATTCACTGCCTAGACACAATGAAACACAGACATGCCTTTTCTCCTTCTATTTTCCAGTTATCAGTCAGTCTGGTTGCCATAATCTTGGTTTTTTTGTTTGTTTGTTTGTTTCACTGCAACCCAGCTTTTGCACTTTTTTCTTTCACCTTGATTAGAAGGTTCTTCAGCTCCTCCTCGCTTTCAGCCATCAAAGTGGTATCATCTGCATATCTAAGGTTGTTAATGTTTCTTCCAGCTATTTTAACTCCAGCCTTGGATTGGTCAAGCCCCGCAAGTCACATGTGTTCTGCATACAAGTTGAATATGTCAGGTGAGTATAGACAAACCTGCCGTACTCCTTTCCCAATCTTAAACCAGTATGTTGTTCCGTGGTCTGTTCTTACTGTCGCTACTTGGTTTCTATACAGATTCATCAGGAGACAGACAAGGTGGCTTGGTATTCCCATACCACCAAGAACTTGCCACAATTTATTATGATCCCCTTGGTTATCAAAGTATACTCTTGCATGACAGTCCTAATTCCTGACTTCTCAAAATGCAGCAAAACATTGTGTTTCACAAACCAACTTTACCCGTAGCTGTTAAACCATTCCTTTTTCTAAAGATCCTTTCTCCTCCACTTTCCCCCACCTTCATATCTACAGGTAGCCCCTTGAAAAACAGAGCAGCTTTAATAAACCTCAGATTAAATTTTCGTGAAGTTTCCATGACATTCGTCAATTTGCCTTTTTTAAAAAATGAAACATAAAATAAGAGGTGGATTTCATAAGCCACTCAAAATTTAATTACAAATAATACCAGTAGTGACTTTTCTGAAGATACATCAATTTGCAAATAAAAATGCAAGGGTGAGGTTTACTGCTTTTTATCAACCATCTTTTACACAGGAAAGAAATATTAAAATCTTGACTCCAGCAGATACAACACCTTAAGACTAAGGCCCCTTCTAAACTGTCATATAATCCAGATTATTTGCTTTGAACTGGATTATATGAGTCTACACTATCATATAGGTAAAGGTAAAGATGTTTCCCTGACATTAAGTCCAGTTGTGTCCAACTTTGAGGGTTGGTGCTCATCTCCATTTCTAAGCTGAAGAGCTGGCATTGTCCACAGACACCTCCAAGGTCATGTGGCTGGCATGACTGCATGGAGCACCGTTCCCACTGAAGTAGTACCAATTGATCTACTCACATTGTGTGGGGAGGCGAAATTAACTAATTTATGAGGCCATAAAAAAGACTCCAGCAAAGCACTCCAGCAAAAATGCATGCGGGGAATGCGGAAGTACTTCATCAGTGTCGCAGATGGACGATGAAAGCGACAGCTCCCCTAGCAGCCAGAAAAAGTTAAATAGCTTCTGTATATGTCTGTATACATTGTATGTCAAAATTGGCATTGAATGTTTGCCATATATTTGTACATTGTAATCTGCCCTGAGTCCCCTGCGGGGTGAGAAGGGCGGAATATAAATACTGTAAATTATTTATTTTTTTTAAAAAATGCATGTTTTCAAACTGCTAGGTTGGCAGAAGCTGGGGCTAACAGCGGGAGCTCAACGCGCTCACCGGATTCGAACCGGCCCAACCTTGCAGTCCACAAATTCAGCATCTCAGCGGTTTAACCCACTGCACTGGACACTATGATATTTATTTATTTATTTACAGTATTTATATTCTGCCCTTCACACCCCGCAGGAGACTCAGGGCGGATTACAATGTACATATACATGGCAAACATTCAATGCCATAGACACACAACATCTATAGACAGACACACAGAGGCTATTTAACATTCCAGCTTTTTCATGAGGGTATTCTGGCCACCAGGGGAGCTATCGCTTTACTGTCTACTTGTGACACTGATGAAGTACTTCCTCATTCTTTGCATGCTTGCTGGAGATTTTTATGGCATCGTAAATTAGCTTCCCCACAGCAAGGTCGACAGCAAGCTACACAAATTGGATAGAAGCTCATTCCGACCCAGGCTGGCTTCAAACTCATGACCTTTCGGTCAGTAGTGATCTTAATGCAGCTGAACCACAGTCCCGGTTCAAAACAGGCAATCTGGATTATATGGCTGTGTAGAAGGAACCTGGGTTTTAGGGTGAGTCTACATAGGCAGGCAAAATAAAACCCACATCGAATTCACTTCTGGCTCTTCTCAGTGCATTTGAACCTTTGGGTTTTTCAAGCTTTGCCCCGTGGCTTCATCCTGGAAAACTCTGGAAACAAACAGCACAAAAGGAATATTGGTGGGAGAGAGATGATAAAAAAAGTGGCTGAGAGAAAAGAAGTGAAATCATTTTGAGAATATATCAGCCTATGGGCAAGAAAAGAGACAGATCACGTAAGACAATACGAAAACACTTCAGGTGGTCCTTGCTCCCTGTAGTGCAACTACAGCAAAAGGATATTGTTTGAGGAGGATTAGAATAATAGAATCATAAAGTTGGAAGAGATCATAAGTGCCATCCAGACTAACCCCCTGCCATGAACGATGACTGCATTTATTCCGCAGCCATGTTGACCTTTTGAGCTATTTCCCCCAAAAAAGTCTATGCATTATTGGCTTTAACTAACAGCGTTTACTGTAACCACAGTTCTGACTTAGATTATTCTTAGGCTGGCATGAATGTGAAGGAATGAAAGGATCAGTACCAGAGTGTGGTGGAGGCTCCTTCTTTGGAAGCTTTTGAACAGAGGCTGGATGGCCATCTGTCAGGGGTGCTTTGAATGCAAATTTCCTGCTTCTTGGCAGGGGGTTGGCCTGGATGGCCCATGAGGACTCTTCCAACTCTATGATTCTATGATTTGTTTTGGCTCCTCCATATCAATGGGACAGCTGCTGCAAACTGGCTTGTTAACTTGGATCAAATGAGTCCAGGTGCAATTCATTGGAGGAATACACCTAAGGAAGCACAGGTAGGATCAATCACAAGGGAATTTATAGCTTCTACAAAGCTATTTGGACTTGGTGCTGACTCAATGGGTCAACAAAGCCCTATGTATTGGATACAGAGGTTTGTCTCTCCTGTTGCTTCCAACAACTGAGTAGAAATGTGAGTTTGCTTTGTGTGTTTTATTGGCTGGGACTGTCTTTGTAATGTCTGGGATGTAGGAACTGCTTTATAACATCCAGAGATGTCACCTGTCATGTTAATAACATCGTTGAACCTGGAGCCACCGGTGACACAGTGGGTTAAGCCCTGTGCTGGCAGGACTGAAGTCCGACAGGTCACAGGTTTGAATACGGGGAGAGTGCGGATGAGCTCCCTCTATCAGCTCTAGCTCCTCATGCAGGGACATGAGAGAAGCCTCCCACAAGGATGGTAACACATCAAAACATTCAGGCATCCCCTGGGCAACATCCTTGCAGACAGCCAATTCTCTCACACCAGAAGTGGCTTGCAGTTTCTCAAGTCGCTCCTGACATGATGAAAAACCAAACAAACAAAACAAAACCTTCCACTGCTGTTCAATTCATGATTTCCCAATTCAGAATTACAGCATGACACTTGAATCTTCAGAGTTCATGGTAGACACCTGAAACTGTGGATAATCGGGAACCCAAAATTATGACTAAACTAGGTTTGGATGCATACTCTAAAGCAAACCTTCACAACCTGTGGCCCTTCAGGTGTTTAGACTTCAGCTTCCAGAATTCCTGATCATTGGATAAACTGGCTAGGGCAGTGTTTCTCAACCTTCCTAATGCCGTGACCCCTTAATACAGTTCCTCAGGTTGTGGTGACCCCCAACCATAATATTATTTTTGTTGCTACTTCATAACTGTGATTTTGCTACTGTTATGAATCGTAATGTAAATATCTGGTATGCAGGATGTATTTTCATTCACTGGACCAAATTTGGTACAAATACCTGATACACCCAAATTTGAATACTGGGTGGGGTTTGGAGGAGTTGATTTTTTGGTGGGATTTATAGTTCACCTACAATCAAAGAGGATTCTGAACTCCACCAACAAAGGAATTGAGCCAAACTTGGCACACAAAACTCCCATGACCAAGAGAAAATACTGGAAGGTTTTGGTGGGCATTGACCTTGAGCTTTGGAGTTGTGGTTCACTTAAATCCTATACGAATGCTACTCTCCCTATGAACCTTCCAGGAAGTTGAGATTGTTTGAGGAGGCCCTGATCTCGATTCCGCCTGCTTCACAGGCGCATCTGGTGGGGACGAGAGACAGGGCCTTCTCAGTGGTGGCCCCTCAGCTGTGGAACTCCCTGCCTAGGGATATTAGATCGGCCCCCTCCCTCCTGACCTTTCGAAAAAGAGTGAAAACCTGGCTCTTTGAGCAAGCATTTGGAACTTCAGCATGACCAGATAAACTCAAATTGGAATATGAACTAGGACAGTGTTTCTCAACCTTCCTAATGCCGTGACCCCTTAGTACAGTTCCTCATGTTGTGGTGACCCCCAACCATAACATTTCATTGCTACTTCATAACTGTAATTTTGCTACTGCTATGAATTGTAATGTAAATATCTTATATGCAGGATGTATTTTCAAATCCCACATACCCACTATGCCCAAATTTGGATACTGGTGGGGCTGGGGGGAGTTTGCCACTTGGGAGTTTTAGTTGCTGGAATTTATAGTTAACTTACAATCAAAGAGCATTACGAACTCCACCAGTGATGGAATTGAACCAAACTTGGCACACAGAACTCCCATGACCAGCAGAAAATACTAGAAGGGTTAGGTGGGTTTTGCCTTGAGTTTTGGAGTTGTAGTTCACCTACATCCAAAGAACACTGTAAACTCAAACAATGATGAATCTTGATGTCAAACTTGGCATGAATACTTAATATACCCAATCATGAACACTTTTGGGAGTTTGGTGAAAATAGACCTTGACATTTGGGGGTTCTAGTTGCTGGGATTTATAGTTCACGTATAATCAAAGACAATTCTGAATCCCACCAATAATAGAATTGGGGCAAACTTCCCACACAAAACTACATGATCAATAGAAAATACTGTGTTTTCTGATGGTCTTTGGTGACCCCCCTGACATCCCCTGGCGACCCCCCCCCCCCCAAGGGACCCTGACCCCCAGGTTGAGAAACGCGGAACTAGGAAGATGGAATGGTTGAGGATTTGAACAAGAAGACATAGTTTTTATATTTTTATTGTTATTGCTTTTACGGTTTTTAATGTATTGTAATGTGATTTTTTTTCTTTTAACCGATGCATGTATTTTTATATGGCATCTAATTGTGCCGATTTGTACACCGCCCTGAGTCGCCTTCGGGCTGATATAGGTGGGATAAAAGTAACATAAATAAATGCCCCGTACACTTTGCTTGTGTGGAATATACTTCATGAAACATCTGGAGGGCACAGCTTCTCTGACCAGGACAAAGAATGCAACTTTTGCAGTGGTTCACTGCAGTGATTCTCTGCATATTCGCATCTTGAGGTTTTCGAAAAAACTGCCAAAGTTTCCGGCAGAAGTCCCATAGCGGATTTGGGAGCCGCTAAATCTTGCAACAAAGCATCAATTCTAGATAATGGAGGCAGAAATCCCAGGACCAACAGGTCTGTATGTGAACCTCTTCTGAAGTCCCGGGATTTTTTGCCCCTGTTTAAAACCTGTAGAATCATAGAATCAAAGAACTGGAAGAGACCTCATGGGCCATCCAGTCCAACCCCCTGCCAAGAAGCAGGAATATTGCATTCAAATCACCCCTGACAGATGGCCATCCAGCCTCTGTTTAAAAGCTTCCAAAGAAAGAGCCTCCACCACACCCCGGGGCAGAGAGTTCCACTGCTGAATGGCTCTCACAGTCAGGAAGTTCTTCCACATGTTCAGATGGAATCACCTTTCTTGTAGTTTGAAGCCATTGTTCTGTGTCCTAGTCTCCAAGGAAGCAGAAAACAAGCTTGCTCCCTCTTCCCTGTGGCTTCCTCTCACATATTTATACATGGCTATCATATCTCCTCTCAGCCTTCTCTTCTTCAGGCTAAACATGCCCAGTTCCCTAAGCCGCTCCTCATAGGGCTTGTTCTCCAGACCCTTGATCATTTTAGTCGCCCTCTTCTGGACACATTCCAGCTTGTCAATATCTCTCTTGAACTGTGGTGCCCAGAATTGGACACAATATTCCAGGTGTGGTCTAACCAAAGCGGAATAGAGGGGTAGCATGACTTCCCTGGATCTAGACACTATGCTCATATTGATGCAGGCCAAAATCCCATTGGCTTTTTTTGCTGCCACATCACATTGTTGGCTCATGTTTAACTTGTTGTCCACGAGGACTCCAAGATCTTTTTCTCACGTACTGCTCTCGAGCCAGGCATTGTCCCCCATTCTGTATCTTTGCATTTCGTTTTCCTGCCAAAGTGGAGTATCTTGCATTTGTTACTGTTGAACTTCATTTTGTTCGTTTTGGCCAATCATCTCTCTAATCTGTCAAGATCGTTTTGAATTCTGCTCCTGTCCTCTGGAGTATTGGCTATTCCTCCCATTTTGGTGTCATCTGCAAACTTGATGATCATGCCTCCTAGCCCTTCATCTAAGTCATTAATAAAGATGTTGAACAGGACTGGGCCCAGGACGGAAGCCTGTGGCACTCCGCTCGTCACTTCTTTCCAAGATGAAGAGGAAGCATTGGTGAGCACCCTCTGGGTTCATCCATTTAACCCAGTGTTTCTCAACCTGGGGGTCGGGACCCCTGGAGGGGTCACGAAGCTGTGTCAGAGGGGTCACCAAAGACCATCAGAAAACACAGTATTTTCTGTTGGTCATAAGGGTTCTGTGTGGGAACTTTGGCCCAATTCTATCATTGGTGGGGTTCAGAACGCTCCTTGATTGTAGGTAAACTATAAATCCCAGCAAGTACAACTCCCAAATGTCAAAATCTATTTTCCCCAAACCCCATCAGTTTTCACATTGGTCATATTGAGTATCCGTACCAAGTTTGGTCCTGATCCATCATTGTTTGGCCCCACAGTGCTCTCTGCCTGTAGGCGAACTACAACTCCCAAACTCAAGGTCAATGGCCATCAAACCCTTCCAGTATTTTCTGTTTGTTGTGGGAGTTCTGTGTGCCAACTTTGGTTCAAGTCAATTGTTGGTGGGGTTCAGAATGCTCTTTGTTTGTAGGTTAACTGTAAATCCCAGCAACTACAATTCCCAAATGACAAAATCAATCCCCCTGCCAACCCCACCAGTATTCAGATTTGGTCATACTGTATTTGTGCCAAATTTGCTCCAGTGAATGAAAGTACATCCTGCAGATCATTATTTACATGGCAATTCATAATGTTAGGGTTATGGTTGGGGGTCACCACAGCATGAGGAACTGTATTAAGGGGTCACGGCATTAGGAAGGTTGAGAACCACTGATTTAACCAATTACTGATCCACCTCACCGTAGTTTTGCCTAGCCCACATTGGACTAGTTTGTTTGCCAGAAGGTCATGGGGGACCTTGTCGAAGACCTTACTGACATCCAGGTATGCTACATCCATGGCATTCCCTGCATCTATTCAGCTTGTAACTCTATCAAAAAATTGTGATTTAATGCTGTCTGGAAGCGCCCCTAGAGAATTCTGCAAACACTTCCAGGAGGGAATATATTTTGGAACATGGGTAAATGAAACCATGGATATTGAGTCTGCAGATAAGAGACTTGTGTTGTACTTGTCGTGGCAAATCAAAGCCTCCCACCATTGTCTCCTCTGGGCACACAGTCTTGAAAGTCAATTCCAACAACAACAGCCCCTCGGCACCCAAGGTTTCCTGGTGTGTGGTAATAGGCATCATCACTCCCTCCGAGTGCAAGTCCTTCCCTGCTGATGGCCACATGAATAGAGAAAGGTCAAACACGCCGAGAGAACATCCTCATAAGCCATTAGTTGAAACAAGCCAAGTTTTCAAAGAAGGGAACTGTGTCTTGAAAGGAGGTGGAAACTTTTGAGAAAGCTCCAACTGTAACATAATCAAAGACAAGAGAAGGCTGGAAGTATTAATTTTTTGTATGAGAGCAAAAATTACAATGCAAAAAAAATGAGACAAAGATAACCAAGAAAGGGTAATGGATCAAACGCCAAGACAAATCTCATAAAAGGCATTCAGAGTAAAGAAAGGAAACATTAGGACGCACGGATGAAGTCGTAAGTGTCCTTTTAAAGTGCGTTTCAAGTTGAAGGAGGAAGACGTTCACTTCTTGGGTGGCCCCTTTTATGTTCTCCCTCCATTATTGCATGTCATCAAGAGAAATTCAGCCAGAGGTATTCCTTCTGTAACCTAAAAGCTTCTTCCAGCGTAGTTCCTTCATTCTTAACTTTCAACTCATTTTCGTGCAAACTTTTTAAACAGAATTTAGAATATTCCAGAAAGGACTGAACATCATCAGGAGGTAAGGATAAAAGGGAATAGACAGGACATTACTTTTTAAAAAAATGCCAATATTCCTAAATTGGTTACTTAGTTACAAAAATTGAAGTTATGCTGTCTCTTCCAAACTCTGTTGTGGGAGAGCAAGGGGATCAGTGAGAGTGCCCAGGCTCAATGCTGTGGAACAGGGACCCTCAAACTTTTAAAGCAGAAGACTCGTTTATGGTTGCTCAGACATTTGGGGAGGCAGACTATAGTATATTGTGGCACAGCTGGCTGAGTGTCAGCTGCATTAAGATCACTCTGACCAAAAGGTCATGAGTTCGAAGCCAGCCCGGGCTGGAGTGGATGTCCAGCCATTGTGTAGCCCGTTGTCGACCTTTGCAACCCGAAAGACAGTTGCATCTCTCAAGTAGGGAAATAAGGTACCACCTTGTGTGGGAGGCTAAATTTAACTAATTTATGAGTCCATAAAGAAAAAAGACTCCGGGGAATGTGGAATGCGGAAGAACTTCATCGGTGTCGTTGATGGACGATGAAAAGCAGCAGCTCCCCTGGCGGCCAGAAAAAAGTTAAATAGCCTCGGTGTATTTGTCTGTTAAATGTTGTTTGTCAAACTGGCATTGAATGTTTGCCATATATGTGTTTACTGTAATCCGCCCTGAGTCCTCTGCGGGGTGAGAAGGGCGGAATATAAGAACTGTAAATAAATAAATAAATAATTCTGTGTCTTCAAGTTGTTTCAGATTTAGGTAGAGCCTAAGGCAGTGTTTCTCAGCCTTCCTATTGCCACAACCCCTGAATACATGATCCCCAACCATAAAATTATTTTTGTTGCTACTTCATAACTTTCATTTTGCTACTGTTATGAATCATCGTGTAAATACCTGATATGCAGGATGTAATTCATTCACTGGACCAAATTTGGCATAAATGCCCGATATGCCCAAATTTGGATGCTGGTGGGGTTGGGGAGGGATTGATTGTGTCATTTGGAAGTTGTAGTTGCTGGGATTTATAGTTAACTTACAATCAAAGAGTATTCTGAACTCCACCAACAATGGAATTGAACCAAACTTGGCACACAGAACTCCCATGACCAACAGAAAATACGGGAAGAATTCGGTGGGTGTTGATCTTGAGTTTTGGAATTGTAGTTCACTTACATCCCGAGAGCACTGTGAACTCAAACAAGGATGGATCTGGACCAAACTTGGCACAAATACTCAGTGTGCCCAAATGTGAACACTGTTGGAGTTTGGTGAAAATAGACCTTGACATTTGGGAGTTGTAGTTGCTGGGATTTATATTCCACCTACAAAGAGCATTCTGAACCCCGCCAACGATAGAATTGGGCCATACTTCCCACACAGTACCCTCATAACCAACAGAAAATATTGGAAGGGTTTGGTGGGCATTGACCTTTAGTTTTGGAGTTGTAGTTCCCCTACATCCAGCAAGCTCTGTAGATTCAAACAATGATGGATCTGGACCAAACTTGGCACAAATACTCATATTCCCAAATGTGAACACTGGTGGAGTTTGGGGAAAATAGACCTTGACATGCTGATGGTCTTTGGAGACTCCTCTGACATCCCCTTGCGACCCCTCCAGGGGTCCCAAACCCCAGGTTGAGAAACGCTGCCCTAAGGTAACCCCCCTCCCCCAGAGTTTTCTTGTCAATATTTATTCAAAGGAAATTTGACTTTGTCTTCATCTGAGGCTGAGCGAGTGTGACTCAGCTAAATGGTTCAGGCCCAGAACCGGATCTCCATATACAAACCATACCGAGCTTTGTGATCCACGGAGGAGGCCCTGCTCTCGGTCCCTCCCCCGTCCCAAGCACGGTTGGTGGGATCGAGAGATTGTGCGATCACAAGCCTTCGCTGTGATCGCACTCTGCCTCTCGAACTATTTATTTATTCATTCACTTGTATACTGCTTTTTTCACCCCAGTGGGAGACTCAAAGTGGCTTCCAACATAATTATGGCAAAATTTAATTCCTCACATACAAAATTCTAACCTTTTGGAACTTTCTCCCAAAAGAACTAAAAACTGCTCCCTCTCTCCCCACCTTCCAAAAACCCACTAAAAGCCCATCTATGCATTCTGGCGTATGGAGAGGAAGAAGACTAACATGCCTGATTTACACCTCTGTGTGTGTATGGGTCATTTTAAGCTCTTAAATGTTTGAAAACATACATAAGAAGCACTATGGGGCAAGAAAGACTAACTGGACTTGCACTCTTCAGTTCATCGCTGGAGCCTGATTTCTGTCAAAGTGTATTGACACACTTTTCAAGTGTTTCCAACAGACATTGTGGTATTCTTTTGTAACTATAAATTACCAATTAACAGTCATTTTCACTTATTTTAAGGCTTGAAATTTTGTAACGAAAATAGAAAATTGATTTAACCAAGTCAATAAAAATATAGAAGGAACCATACTATTTAAATTATTTTGTGTTATGAAACTACTCTTCATGATTCATTAAAAAAAGTTTCAACATCCCCTCCACATTTTTTTTCTGGCTACAGCCCTGCTAACAAGGTATTGTTTATTTATTTTATTTATTTATTTCCTACATTTATACCCCGCCCTTCTCACCCCAGGAGGGGGGACTCAGGGCAGCCTCACAAAAGCACCATTATTATTATTATTATTATTATTATTATTATTATTATTATTATAACTTTATTTGTACCCCGCTATGGTTTGCACCATATGGTGTTGTCATCATAAAACAATCAACAGTACATTAAAAATATTTTAAAAAATTATTAAGACAGAAGTTAAAACAATGATTAACACATGCCTATTAAAAATCAAAATCCAGTCCAGGTCAAATCATTGCCATAAATGTTAAAATCTTCTTTCATTCACTGCTCAATATAATATAATAATAAACTTTATTTGTACCCCGCTACCATCTCCCCAAGGGACTCGGTGTGGCTTACTTGAGGCCGAGCCCACAATACAACAATAAACAATAGCAACAGTAATACAAAACAATAAGTAAACTCATAAGCAAAAATAAGCAATAAACATTAAGAATTACACCACGCGTTTAAAAACCTATGGCTAGGCCAAATGTAATAATTAAAATTTTGAAAAATAATGCTGGGCATGACAAGGTGACATATAACTAGGATAGAAGTTTTAGAGAGGGATGAAATCTGCAGACAAACCTAGATCACTAATAAAGCGCGTTTAGGGACATATTCCAGGGAGTTTCTTATTCTGGGAAGGCACACTGAAACAACCACGTATTCAGGCTCCTCTTAAAGACTGCCAGAGTTGGTGCATGCCTAATGTCCTTGAGGAGTGAGTTCCAAAGTCAAGGGGCCACCATCGAGAAGGCTCTCTCCCTTGTCCCCACCAATCGTGCTTGCGATGGTGGTGGGAGCACGAGCAGGGCCTCTCCAGATGATCGAACAGATCGTGTGAGTTCGTACACAGAGATGCGGTGATGCAGGTAGGCAGGTCCCAAACCGTTTAGGGCTTTGTAGGTAAGCACCCGCACCTTGAATTGGGACCGGTAAATGAACAGCAGCCAATGGAGCTCCTTAAACAGAAGGGTTGACTACTCCCTGTAAAGAGCACCAGTTAACAACCTTTGCTCACTGATTAAATGCTTGGTCCCATAGCCAGGTCTTGATTTTCCTTCTAAAAGACAAGAGGGAGGTGGCCACTGATGTCTCTGGGGAGAACGTTCCACAGGTGGGGGGGCCACTGATGAGAAGGCCTTGTCCCTTGTCCGCACCAGTTGTGTTTGTGATGTTGGTGGGATCGAGAACAGGGCCTCCCCAGATGATCTTAAGTTTTGTGATGGTTCGTACCAGGAGATACGTTCAGACAGGTAGTCTGGGCCAGATCGTCAGCCAGTGGAGCTGGTGTAACAGAGGAGATGTGTGCTCCCTGTACGCCACTTCAGTGAGCAGCCTGGTTGCCGACCATTGGACTAATTGAAGTTTCCGGGCAGTCTTCAAGGGCAGCCCCACATTGGCCTTTTATGTCAAGGATTCCGGTCCTCGGAAACAAATGTCCGGTTATTATCTGACTTTGAAATCATTTTGAGAGTCACAACAACCTAATGGCCATGTTTGTTCCTATTCCCATTTTATAGATCAGTTGTCAAGAAAATGAGCCTGACCATGGATGCCGACAATCACAAAGGTAAGCAGGGTTCGAACCCATGCATCCCACTCCAATCCAAATTCTCTCAAGCTGCCTTTATTGTTCCATTTGTAAGACTACTTTTTAAAACCGTTGTCTATTTTTATTTGCTTTCAAATCCTTGAGTGTTGGCTTTAAAGCCGTCCTTTGGTTTCGATGTGTTCCTGTGCATGTTGGCGTCTTCAACGTGACGTCTCAAACAGATTTTGCTTCTATCCGCTGAAGATTCCCCACATACTCTCACACACAGGATACCATGGCATGCAGCAATACAAATGAACCCCAAAGCAGTTTTAAGGGGACTTAAAACCGCAAGCGGCAACACAGAAATCTGAATGTTCGAGTTTCAAAGTGTCTCACAGCCAGGAGCAAACACCTTGCCATTGACAGAGCCGGGGAGGACACAAAAAGAAGAGTCGTGGGGAGAGAGGAGGGGAGCGGCTCGTAATTGGGTCTGGCGGATTCTGCAAGACAGTGTGTGCCCGTCCTTCCATCCGGCGCGCACACCGTGGGACTCCCCTGCCACAAAGCCAGATCTGTGGACTTGAGCGCCACAAAAGTCTCGGCCTCTTTTCTGCTCAACGGCATACTGTGAGATTAAGATTTCTATTTTACTTTATATTTTCCAGAGACGCACAAAACATAGGGAGAGGGGGAGAAAATGTTTTTTCTCTTGAAACAAAACCCTAGCTTGGGAACGAACGAAAGAATGGTGATGAACATAGCGTATGTGTTGCCATAGCTTGGAAGATTAGATAATAAGAAAGGGATCAAAATGCGCTATCTTTTTGGCAGATTTCTAAAGCAGACACAAACATGATCTCACATTCCTATAACTATCTTTTTTTATAAGAAAACCACAATAGTACCCAGCCTACAGAATTCTAGACCTCAGTGAAAAGGACTTTGTTACATTCGACTGTCTCGATAGTTGTCTTTTTGTGCCCTGATTTTCATTGAGGAAAGAAATGTGCCTTCCCTGAAGAATGCGCACATTTCTGAGCTGACTCAGGGTGATTTGGAGTAATAAATGGTGTGCAAAACCATGTCTATGTTTTAAAACATGAACCTTTAAAATTAGTATGATTAAGGCGGGGGGTGGGGGAGGAATAAACATAAAGGTACATTTGTCAAGGGATTCAAATTAGGGAAAATGCAAAATTCAGCATATTGTTTAATCATCAAATGCTTGTCTTTATTTATCTGCAAAATGAAAGTAGGTTGAGAGACTGCCGAACATCTCTGGGAAGGGAATTACAGTGTGCCAAATAGCTTAAAAGCCCTATCTCATGTTCCTGCCAGATTTATTCATTTATTATTTACAGCATTTATATCCCACCCTTCTCACTTCGAAGGGGACTCAGGGCGGCTTACATGAGTGACATTATTCCGTGCCCAAACAACAACCACAATTAAAAGCAACTAAACAAAAATTTTAAATAACATTAAAACAACATATGTTTAATGTATTGTCAAAGGCTTTCATGGCCGGAATCACTGGGTTGTTGTAAGTTTTTTCGGGCTATATGGCCATGGTCTAGAGGCATTCTCTCCTGACGTTTCGCCTGCATCTATGGCAAGCATCCTCAGAGGTAGTGAGGTTTGTTGGAACTAGGAAAAAGGGTTTATATATCTGTGGAATGACCAGGGTGGGACAAAGGACCCTTGTCTGCTGGAGCTAGGTGTGAATGTTTCAACTGACCACCTTGATTAGCATATAATGGCCTGACAGTGCCTGGAGCAAACTTTTGTTGAGAAGTGATTAGATGTCCTTGTTTGTTTCCTCTCTGTTGTTTTGCTGTTGTAATTTTTGAGTTTTTTAATACTGGTAGCCAGATTTTGTTCAACTCCCATCATGCTTCTGGAGGAACTCAAAGACTTTTCAATGCCCGCCCCATGCAAGTGCTGCTGGGAAAGTGAGTTCCCAGCAGGGCCCTCTTTGGAGGAGTTGCCTTGGGAACTTTTTCAAAATAAACGGACACTTCACTGTCAGGGAGGGACAAAAGACCCTGCAGGTAATCCCATCTTTTCCAGGAGATTATAAAACCCAGCTCCCTTAATCCGTTTTGCCGGGCTTTGCAGCTCTTTCCTCCCCATTCTGTTTTCAGAGATAATCCAAACAGACCACCAAATATTACAAATAATTTTCGTTCAAACTGATTCGGTCTCAAGTCTAGTGGATTGAGATTCTATATCAGCTACTTAACTAAGGAGTGTCTTCTAGCCTTGCCCCTAAAATCCTATTTCGCTACTGTTATAATTGAGATGCAATACACAAAATAACATAAAACTTTTTTGATGTCTTAGTTTTTATGCCTCTGTCTGGAGTTATTTGGAGTCCTGTTCAGAGAATGGCATTGGATGGGCTCTAGGTTTTCAGATATGATTATCATGATCTTCTATGGGTGAACAGATGAAATATATATGGCAAATCTCTGTATCTTCAAAATCTAGAGGGAAAACTGGTGCCATTTTTGGAGTAAACAAGTGAAATATATCCAGAAACAGAGTTAACATTTGAGGCAGAAAAATGTGTATTGCCCGGTAATATACGTTGTCTAGTGATCTCTGGTGCGACAATCAGAAGCAGGATCCTGTTGTGGCTCACAAGGAAGATGATGGGTTACAGATTTCTGAACATGTCCCTGTTGTTGATACTGAAGAAGAGATGGCATTTCTGTTTCCCAGAGAAAGGAATGTTGATTTAAGTGAAACTTCACAGCTGCAGGTGGAGGAGTCGGCCGCTCCCTCTGTGAGCTCAGTGCCTCTCGATTCCCAGGGTGACCAGTCCCAGGATAATGAGTTATTCGGCCTTGAAGGTGATGGGGATTTGATTAGGGAGGACCATTTGCAATTAAGGGTACGCCGAAGTGCTTGGCTTGCTAACAAATGGGAAATTTGAGGTCAACATAATGCTTTCATGCTAGGGAAGCATATTTAACAATCTGATTGAAGTCAATCCTTTGTCAGTGCAACTTTGCTTACACCCTGTTAACTTCTCTGGAATTGCCCCGGCTTTTGGGGAAAGCTTTTGGCTCTTTGGGACTTTGGTTTGATCTTGGTTTTTGGGGACTTTGTCATGCTGCCATGGATTCCTGTTTAACCAATGCTAGTGGATTATACTTCATGTTATTTGTCTTTGGACCTTGGAAACTTTGCCTTTGCATTTAAGACACTGTTTTGGCTATTGAACTTTTGCACCTTTATTTCTATGTTTATGATTTTTCTTTTTCTTCAATAAACTACAAAAACTACAGCCTTGGTATGTGGTGGTGTTGGGAGCAAGATGAATCTATCCTGAGTTGTGACAGATCCTTATCACAGGTCCTCCTTGCACTAAAGCAGTGGTTCTCTACCTTGCTAATGCTGCGACCCCTTAAAACAGTTCTTCATGTTGTGGAGACCCCCAATCCATAAAATTATTATCGTTGCTTCTTCATAACTGTAATTTTGCTCCTGTTAGGAATTGTAATGTAAATAGCTGTTATTCAGGATGTATTTTCATTCATTGGAGCAAATTTGGCACAAATACCCAATACACCAAAATGTGAATACTGGTGGGATTGGGAGGAGTTTGTCACTTGGAAGTTGTCGTTGCTGGAATTTATAGTTAACTTACAATCAAAGAGCATTGCAAACTCCACCAGTGAAGGAATTGAACCAAACTTGGCACACAGAACTCCCATGACCAGCAGAAAATACTGGAAGGGTTAGGTGGGTTTTGCCTTGAGTTTTGGAGTTGAATCTTGATGGGCATGAATACTTAATATGCCCAATCATGAACATTTTTTGGAGTTTGGGGGATAATAGACCTTGACATTTGGGGTTGTAGTTGCTGGGGTTTATAGTTCACCTATAATCAAAGACAATTCTGAAACCCACCAATGATAGAATTGGGGCAAACCTCCCACACAAAACCTGCATGATCAATAGAAAATACTGTGTTTTCTGATGGTCTTTGGTAACCCCCCTGACATCCCCTGGCGCCCCCCCCCCCCCCAGGCGCCCTGACTTCCAGGTTGAGAAACACTGCACTAGAGATTGCCAATAGGACAGGATGAAAACATTTAAAATGCTTCCCTCTGATCAATAGAACAGATTTCTCTTGCTCGCAGCAGCTGCTGTCCCGTAAAACGGAACTAGAGGACAGTTATTATTGTGGCACTATTGCCACGTTTGTGATGATATAAGGATTCAGAACCTGTTCTGGATGCTCAGCTCTAGCTTAGAGATCTATAACTGTGATAGTGAATTCTAGACATGACTTTCGGTAGCTGAAACAGCAGCAGGCAGGCTACCAATGTCTCTCCCCTCCAGACAATACTAATTGCAGTGGCAGCTGGTGACTCCTGTCTTACTGACGAGAGTGAACCTGTTCCAGACTTTAATCTACACTGTAAAGGAATTATCCATGTTATTGAACCTATACTGGAGATAAGCTTCAGTGCTGTGCGCCATTCATTGTGGTCTAGAATAAAATGCACATCAGATTTACCATCTCATGGATATGGAATTCATTAATTGCCACTGACTGGGTAACCTATATGAAATTTCTTCATGGTCTCACAATATATTCTGTACCCATTTTGTCACATGATGTCTTGACATTAGGTCATCTCCATAAACTGAAAATATTCACAATGAATCACAGCAGCTTTCATGTCTTTAGCATTTAGGTAGCATATTACAGCATGAACTTTGCACTTAGAGGGAAACGGAATGAGGATGTTAATCTCTAACTTTCACCACAACGCCAATCGATGAGCTACTGATGACTGGCTCTGCTCATTCGCATCATCTGGCATCCCGCTACATGGCAGTGGCACCAACTTCCCTTGAGAAAATTCCCCGTGAGAGCTACATGCCTTGTAACCTTACTTTCCAGATAATCCTTGTGTGTGTGTACAGTAGAGTCTCACTTATCCAACATAAACAAGCCTGAAGAACGTTGGATAAGCGAAAATGTTGGATAATAAGGAGGGATTAACAAAAAGCGTATTAAATGTCAAATTATTTTATGATTTTACAAATTAAGCACCAAAACATAATGTTTTACAACAAATAAACCAAAAAGGCAGTTCAATACATAATAATAATAATAATAATAGTAATAATAATAATAATAATAATACTTTATTTATACCCTGCCACCATCTCCCCAAGGGGACTCAGAGCGGCTTACATGAGGCCAAGCCCAACAACACATCAGTAAAACAAAAAACAATAAGCAAAAAACAATACAATTAATATAACTCACATAAAAACAGTAACACGCAAGGATTTAAAAAACCTATGGCCAGGCCAAATGTAATAGTTTAAAAATTTAAAAATAAACGCTGGGCATGAACAGAGGTAGGATGTATCTGGTAGGAGGGTTTTAAAAGAAATGAAGGGAGAGCAACCGAACAAGTAGTTAAAGTGCTTCTGAGGACATTTTGCTGGGAATTATTTCCTTATTCAGGGACAGCACACTGGAACAGCCACGTTTTCAGCCACGTTTACACAGTAACATTATGTAGTAATTACTGTATTTAAGAATTTAGCATCAAAACAGACAAGGGTTCTTTCTTTCTCCAAACCTGGACATTATTCCGGGCAGGAGACAGACTGCACTGGATGATACAGAACATTGGATGAGCGAAGGTTGGATAAGCAAGAGACGTGTGTGTGTGTGTGCAGGTACAACTGTACCAGGAGCTCCAATTTTGTTTGCTTTGCATTGAATGTTTGTTGTAGCCCTAAGTTTCAGGGACTCTGCAGATAGGTGGCTTCTTTTGGCTGCAATCATAGGGCAAGCCACCTGTCAATTATAGTTAGGTTCCCTGGTCCCGCCCCCTTTTGGGTTTTGGTGGGAATAGGAGCCATTTTGGGTTCAGTCCACACAGAGAAGCTTTTCATGCAGAACATAATACCAAGAGCTCCTGTAGAAAGCTTCGTCTTCTACGGCTTGGCCGGGGAGATATACAGCCCCATAGCTTGGCCGGGGTTATACAGCTCTACATCTCCTTTGCTGAAGGACTTCATTCAGCCATCACGGAAACCTGAGTTCTTTTCCCCTGGAAGTCTACAAAGCTCTGCTTGGTAAGGGTCACTCGCAGAAGCCAGAAGCAGTTGGTACCAGGTGCAGGGGCTCCACGCCAACAGAGGCAAAGAAAGACTGCCCAGATTAGAAGTTAAGGATTTCCCCATTAGTTGATGTACAGTTTATGAAGATAGTGGACAAGATTGAGAGAGAGCCAATAGACTGTTAAGAAAGCCTTAAAGTACCTGTTTGTTTTCATTAATAAAGAACTTTGTTGAATCTTTAAGCAATCTAAAGACTCTGTTTTAAGGAAATCCAAGGGCCTTTAATCTGTGGCAGCCCCAGCGTCCCGTTGGGCACACAGAATTTATGTCCTGTCTACAGTCTAATGCACAGACCCAACGTGCGACAGCACAGTGTGTGTGCGTCTTAGCTTTGGGGTTTATTTATTTATTTATTTATTTATTACTGCGCTTGTATACCGCTATTTCTCAGCCTAAATCGGCGACTCAACGCAGTTTACAACACTACAAAAATCAACAATATTCAGTTTAAAAGCATAAAAAACACATATACAATACAAATTATTGGGCCACCAATAACAATCCAAATGCATCTCGTAACTAGAATCGCAATCCAAATTCATCGTCCATGATTACCAGTCCTTTAATCATCAAAATTCATTGCACCGGGTTAACCGAATGCTTGTTTAAACATCCATGTCTTCAATCTTTTTCGAAACACCATCAGCGAGGGGGCTGATCTTACCTCTATGGGGAGGGTGTTCCAAAGCCGAGGGGCCACCACAGAAAAGGCCCTGTCTCTCGTCCCCACCAGCCGCACCTGTGAGGCCGGCGGGATAGAGAGCAGGGCCTCCCCAGAAGATCTTAGGGTCCTGGTGGGCTGATAGGCCGAGATACTTTCGGATAGATAAGTTGGGCCAGAACCGTTTAGGGCTTTGGAGATCTTTAACTTTATAACTTTGATCTTTAACTCTATAACTTTGGAGATCTTTCCCCTTGTATGCATGTGTCTTTTGTGGTCCCATTTGCTTCTACAAATCTTGGTCATTAAAAAAATCCACTTCATTGTTAGTACGCAGGTATCGATGCAGTCAAGATTGCTTATGTTACATATACAATTTTCTCCACTTTGTTCTTTTTTCTAGTCGACTGCTCAGTCTGGAAAATGGTGGGGAGGGTGATTGGCCTCAAAGGTTTTTCGTGAATTCCATGAAGATAAAGTCGTCCGATTTGCACGTTGCCACTCCAAACAATGGCAGCAACAAAAGTTCAGAAAAAAATGTACTTGTGGGAAGTAACAGAAATATACCTGACTGTGGATTTTTTTTCTTTTCTTTTTTTAAAAAAAGACTACAAGAAGAATATTTTTTTTGAAAAACATTTGAAAAGAAAACTCTTAACATCAAACCCCCCTCAGTATACTTTTGTGGATAGAGGACATTTTTAAAAGTCTCTCTCTCTCTCTCTTTTAAATTAGAAAAGCTGTTGGAAGCGGTTTTTAAAAAATGCCTTGACGAGATCAGTAGGGGATGCTCTATAGCTAACAAGAAAATGCTGGCAAGCTAGCGAGGTAGATCAGGTCAAAAATGCCAAATATGATGGAAAAACTGTATGATGTGACAGTAGAAGCCCTGGAGACAATAGACAAAGACAGCAAAGGAGAGAAAGGAGCAGTGCTCAAGAGATGGTGCTGAGCGAGAGAAAGAGGCAGGTTTTTCTAGCAGAGAGGGGTGATAAAACCTGAGGACCCAGAGCGAGCCAACATAGAAGAGCCAAAACTGTTTGCCAATTGTATTTAATTATTCAATCACGCAGAGTTACAGACCCGGAATCAGGGCAGGGGGAAAACAGGAGATAAGGATAATCAAAATAGATCCGCGCCGTTGCCTGGGATTTGGAATTATTTTTATTTTATTTTAAGAGTAGTAGCACAAAAAAGCTGGTTTTTAAAGAAAGGTGGTGATCGCCGTATGGCACCGAAATCATGCAAAGGATGAAAGGGAAAGAAAGCAACTCTGCGGAGCATGCTGATGCAAGGCAGACAATGAACCTGGGGGGAAAACAGCAGCCAGGGGGAAAAAGCAAGAGTGGGAGGGGATAGGAAAAAAAATCCCCCCTTGCTAAATCCCAAAGAAGGGAGCAAAATAAAAGCAACCCAAGGATGTGCCGAATCAAAGTGAAGATTCTAAAAAGAGGCCAGATCAGTGGCCAGAAGCCGGGGAATGGAGTTTTTATAATCTGCGCAGCCTGAAGTGGAGCCGCGGGGGGAGGAAGAGGAGGGGAGGAGGGGGAGGGCACAATAAAACAGTGGTCGGAAAGATCCAGTTATTATGCCGCACAAAAGGCAAACCATTAAAAAGTACGGTGTGAAACAGATGTTCCTAACATGACAGAGCCACGGAGAAATCAACAGAGGTGTGTGCTGGGAGGGGTGACGAAAACCCAAGACAATGGAAGAGATGGGAAATGTGGTACCAAAGTTCTGGCCAAGGCTGGCACAATGGTCTTTGCGGCATGAAGACAAGATAACATTCCATCTTCCTTTTCATGTGTGTAATCTAACTGGCTGTTTTCCCAAATGTTTTCCTGCTTGAGACGGGATGTGAAATGGTTTACAAGCACACAGACAAAACACAACCTTGATGGTGTGCCATATCAAGGCCATTCTGATTATCTGGGCACCTAAGGCGGTATCACTTAGTCAAAATTTGCCATGGAGATCAATCCGTCTGTCCATCTGACATGTTGCAAAAAAATCAGCTGGATGAGGTTCCTGGCCAAACACCTTCTGACAGGGCTGGAACTGTGTATCTGAGATAGTTTTGTTTCGGAGGTCCACAATAGACTGCAGGGCATATACAACTCTGGCCTCCAGGTGATGAAGAGGGTGAAAATGGCTCAAAGAAAGCAAGATTAATGTATTGTCGAAGGCTTTCATGGCTGGAATCACTAGGTTCTTGTGGGTTTTTTCGGGCTATAGGGCCATGTTCTAGAGGCATTTCTCCTGACGTTTCGCCTGCATCTATGGCAAGCATCCTCAGAGGTAGTGAGGTCTGTTGGAAATAGGACAATGGATTTATATATCTGTGGAATGACTGGGGTGGGGCAAAGAGCTCTTCTCTGCTGGAGCTAGGTGTAAATGTTTCAACTGACCACCTTCATTAGCATTTGAAGGCCTGGCTGAGCCTGGGAAAATCCTTTGTTGAGACGTGTTAAGATGTGCTTGGTTGTTTCCTCTCTGTTGTTTTGCTGTATTAAAAAACTCTAAAATTACAACAGCAAAACAGCAGACAGGAAACAACCAGGCACATCTTAACACCTCTCAACAAAAGATTTTCCCAGGCTCAGCTAGGCCTTCAAATGCTAATGAAGGTGGTCAGTTGAAACATTCACACCTAGCTCCAGCAGAGAAGAGCTCTTTGCCCCACCCCAGCCATTCCACAGATATATAAACCCATTGTCCTAATTCCAATAGACCTCACTACCTCTGAGGATGCTTGCCATAGATGCAGGCAAAACGTCAGGAGAAATGCCTCTAGAACATGGCCCTATAGCCCAAAAAACCCCACAAGAACCTAAAGCAAGATTACTCACTACTGTTCCTTCCATCGATGGCCAGAGGGAACTTCCTTTCTGTATAGTAGTGGAAGTCATAGAGAGGGAAGGAGGAGCAAGCTTGTTTTCTGCTGCTCTGGAGACAAGGATACGGAACAATGGCTTCAAATTACAGGAAAGGAGATGATGATGATGATGATGATGATGATGATGATGATGATAATAATACTTTATTTGTACCCCGCTACCATTTCCCCAAGGGACTCGGTGCGGCTTGCATGAGGCCGAGCCCAACAATACAACAATAAAAACAATAGCAACAGTAATACAAAACAATAAATAAACTCATAAGCAGAAAATAAGCAATAAACATTAACAATAACACGACAACGTTTAAAACCTATGGCTGGGCCAAATGTAATAATTAAAATTTAAAAATAATGCTGGGCATGACCAGGTGACGTATAACTAGGATAGAAATTTTAGAGAGGGATGAAATGTGCAGACAAACCTAGAAAATCACTAATAAAGTGTGTTTAGGGACATATTGCTGGGAGTTTCCTTATTCTAGGAAGGCACACTGAAACAACCATGTTTTCAGGCTCCTCCTAAAGACTGCCAGTGTTGGGGCTTGCCTAATGTCCTTGGGGAGTGAGTTCCAGAGTCGAGGGGCCACCACTGAGAAGGCCCTCTCCCTCATCCCCACCAATCGCGCTGGCTAGCTTTTCCTTTTCCTCCTCTCGCTAAGGAGGCTGTGCAGGTCCTGAACTGGACTTGGCTGCTGTATCAGTCTGGATGAGGGCAAACAAATTGAAACTGAATTCAGACAAGACTGAGGTACTCCTGGTCAGTCGTAAGGCTGAACAGGGCATAGGGTTACAGCCTGTGTCGGACGGGGTTACTCTCCCCCTGAATTCGCAGGTTCGCAGCTTGGGAGTGATCTTGGACTCACCATTGAGCCTGGAACCCCAGGTCTTGGTGGTGGCCGGGAGAACTTTTGCACAATTAAAACTTGTGCGCCAGCTGCACCCATACCTTGGGAAGTCTGATCTGGCCACGATGGTCCACGAATAGACTCCTGCAATGCACTCTATGTGGGGCTACCTTTGAAGACTGCCCAGAAACTTCAATTAGTCTAATAGTTGGCAGCCAGGTTGCTCACTGGAGCGCCATACAGGGAGCATACAATTCCTCTGTTACGCCAGCTCCACTGGCTGCCGATTGACTTCCGAGCACAATACAAAGTGCTGGTCTTAACCTTTAAAATCCTAAACAGTTCTGGCCCAGACAACCTGTCTGAACGTATCTCCTGGTACAAACCATCATTAAACTTAAGATCATCTGGAGAGGCCCGGCTCTCGACCCTACAGACATCAGAAACGCAATTGGTGGGAACAAGGGACAGGGCCGTCTCATCAGTGGCTCCCTGCCTGTGGAATGCTCTCCCCAGAGACATCAGAATGGCCACCTTACATTAATGAGAAGCGTTCCACAAGAATGATAAAACATCAAAACATTCAGGCACATCCTTGCAGATGGCCAATTCTCTCACACTGAAGTCGAACATGTTTTCAGAAGGAGCTCTTCCAAACCTTTTCTGTCCCTAAGATCCTGGGCAGCCACTCAGAGAATCATAGAGTTGGAAGAGACCTCATGGGCAACCCAGTCCAACCCATCCTGCCAAGAAAATTGCATTCAATGCACCTTCAAAAGATGGCCATCCAGCCTCTGTTTCAAAAACTTCCATAGAGGTCCAACAGGAGCCTCCACCATTCTCTGGGGCAGAGAGTTCCACTGCTGAACAGGTCTCACAATTAAGAAATTCTTCCTAATTTAGTGTGAGAGAATTGGTCATTTGTAAGGACGTGCCTGAATGTTTTGATGTTTTACCATTCTTGTGGAATGCTTCTCTTATGTTCCCACATGGGGAGCTGGAGCTGACAGAAGGAGCTTATCCGCGCTCTCCCCAGATTCAAACCTCCAACCTGTCGGTCTTCAGTTCTTACATTAATGGGAACAAATGGAGAAAGTGGACAGAGAGAGAGAAGATGAATGCTGTTACGTTCTGATTTCGTCCATATTTCAATGTAAAAGTGTACTCTTTTGTTTCCTGTAACATGCTGTAACATTTTGGAGAGGAAAATATTAGTACCCCTCCTTTGATCAACACAGCTTTCAAATTCCATTGTATCCCCATTTGTGGCTAGTTCAAAGCAACCATGTGTTGGGTGACAGAAAGAGTCGGGGAAAATACAGCTGGGTTGTTAAAGAAAAGGAGCATGACATAGTAATTGTGGCACTCAGCAACAAAAAGGTTATATTGGAGAGTAGTCTGTAGGTGAAGGGAACTAAAATCAAAATCCATTTTCCTTTTGTTTGCCTCTTTTTCCCCCTTGCCTCGCATGAATCAGTTTTCTATTTATAAATGAAGTGGTCCACTTGTTAAGAATGACTAAAAATTAAATAAGCACATTGCTTATTGTTATGTACTCAAAAGCCAGGTAAGGCTGGGGGGATAATAAACACCTTGCCGCTACTTGTAGCCTTCCATCACTTTGCATGTTTTTTGGAAGACTGTTTTTTGGAGGGGGTTTTAAAGGAGAAGGAATGAATAATTGCAGAGGGGACTGAACCAGAACTTCAGAAGAATGCCTGATGGTAGGCAGTTCATGTTGTGGACGAAGTTTGTTTGTTTGTTTGTTTATTTACTGTATTTGTATACCGTCTTTCTCAGCCCGTAGGCGACTCAAGGTGGTCAACAGGGTAAAATTCAATGTCATAAATACAATTAAAAACATAACATATAATAGCATATTAAACATATCAATAAAATATAAATTCATAGTGTCTCCTTGTTAAAAACATTGTCCAGTCTTATTGTCGTAGTTCCATTTTCCTGTGTCAGTTACTCGGCATTTGCAAATGCTTGTTCAAAAAGCCACATCTTGACTTTTTTCCAGAATGTTAAAAGGGAGGTGGCCAATCTAATATCTATAGGGAGGGCATTCCACAGCTGGGAGGCTACCACCAAGAAGGCCCTGTCTCTCGTCTCCGCCAAACATACTTGTGATGAAGGCAGTAACGAGAGCAGGGCTTCCCCAGATGATCTTAAGGTCCTAGATGGTGAGGGACCGCCTCACCCCCTACCAACCCCAGAGATCCCTCCGTTCTGAGGATCAAGATCTATTGGAAATCCCCAGTGTCAAGACCTTGCGTCTAACAGCAACCAGACGCAGAGCCTTCACAGCAGTGGCACCATCACTCTGGAATACTCTGCCACCTGAAGTCCATGCCTTGTGGGACTTCCCAGCTTTCCGCAGGGCATGTACGACATACCTGTTTCGACAGGCTTTTAATGTTTGATACTGCTGTTTTTAAATTGTTTTAAATTGCTTTTAAATTTTGTTAGATTTTAGCCATTCTTGTAAGTTGCTCCGAGCCCCAGGGGAGTGGCGGCATATAAGTTCAAATAATAAATAAATAAATAAATAAAATAAGGAGAGATATGTTCGGACAGGTAAGCAGGGCCAGAACCATTTAGGGCTTTATAGGCTAAAGCCAGCACTTTGAATTGTGCCGGGTAGCAAACTGGCAGCCAGTCGAGCTGGCGCAACAGAGGAGTTGTATGCTCCCTAAGTGCTGCTCCTGTTAGTAACCTGGCTGCCGTTCGTTGGACTATTTGAAGCTTCCGGACAGTCTTCAAAGGCAACCCCATGTAGAACGGGTTGCAGTAGTCTATACGGGATGTAATCAATGCATGCATTACCGTGGCCAAGTCAGATTTTCCATGGTACGGGCGTAGCTGGCCACATACGTACTGGCTCAAAAAAAAACCCATAGAAAAAAATCACAAGCGGCCAAATCTGGAGAGCGGGCCGGCCACTCCAAATCCCCCCTAATTGAGATGAGGCGCTCTGGGTAGTGTTCCCTCAAAACAGCCATCGATGCTCTTGAAGTGTGTGCAGTTGCACCAACTTGTTGGAACCAAATGTCCCCTAAGTCCAACTCATCTAGCTGTGGGATTTTTTTCTTCCTGTAACTTGTTTACATACCGGTCCGAATTCACTGTCACTGCGACTTCATTTTCCTCAAACAACCAGGGACCAATAATTCCAGCTGAGGAAATGGCATGCCACACTGTGATTTTAGGTGAATACAAAGGCCTTGGATGCAATTCTCGAGGATTGTTGTCAGCCCAGTAGTGCATGTTTTGTTTGTTGACGGATCCACACAAAGGAAAATGGGCTTCATCACTAAAAAAAACCCAATAGCGTCCTCAGGAACGACTTCGAGAAGGACCTCACACCCATACACATGCCTTCCCAAACGCAGTGTAGCTATGTAACTCTGATCTCGGGACGGTTGGACAATGTGACTGGACAATGACTGATTAATGAAATGCGGAGGACTTATGTTTTTTTGTTATGTTTATTGATGTTAATTGTAATGATTTTTTAAATCTATGTTAAATGTTTTTAATGTTTAAACTATTTTTGTACTGTTGTGGGCATCGAATTGTGCCATTTTGTAGACCGCCATGAGTCGCCCTTGGGCTGAGAATGGCGGTATAGAAGCGTAGTAAATAAATAAATAAAGTTCCTGCACAATCGCCATCTTGTAAGGATGGAAATGAAAATCATCATGAAGAATTCTTCTCACAGAACGATCGGAAAGTCCAAGGGCAGATGCATGTTTGCGCCAAAATGCCATGGTGATCCCAACATTGAAGCTCTCCCTGCCTCCATGTTCTCAGGTGATCTAAGGGGCCGAGCGACTCCAGTTCTTTGTCTTGTCGCACTTGCAGTTTGTCTGAATGTAGTGACCCATGTCACAATTGATTTCCGGTCCGGGACAGGGGTCAATGGGGCTAAATTAAAGTGAATCCGAAAGGTGCGCTGGGTTGCGATCACAGAACATCTGCTCGAAAAGTAGGCCTCAACAGCAAAAGCACGCTCCTCACTGTGCCAACGCATGATGGTGACTGAATTGTATCAGGACAAAATGTTATACTCCCGCCTCTCAAATGAGACCACTAGCGCTCTGCTACGTCTTCAACTGACTGAATGACGTGCTTTTTAAAAGAAGTTATGCTGCCGCACCTGTACAAGTATAGCAGAATACAAGTATAGCAGAAATTGCTTGTGTGTAGACAATATGCATCACTAGCCAGGTAACTTTTTTGTCATTTTGCATGGTTTCATGTATAGAATGGTGTCTCCCTCTTATTTGACTTGCATTTCTGGAGCTCTGGTCCCTTAAGGCTTTGCTCTCAAATAGCCTTGGGAACTGCTAGTAGGGACTCACTGTCTATGCCAAAAAAGCATTTTCCAACCGTCACCGAGCTATAGCTCCCTTTCCAAGCTGTTCCCCAAATAGCAAAATTTCCAGCAAGACAAACAAAACCACGAACTACTCTGAAACGTTGATTATTTTACCTCCCCAACAACAAGAAAAACAGAATAGCCGTTATTGGGTGAATAATGCTCTTTCTTCCACAATGGTTAGTTACTGCAGAAACACACACTTACCATCTTGGAAAGGCTGGCTTGCTCCTCTTTCGTAGATGCAAATAAGAAAAAAGAATAGAATGAAAATACAACTGCAGTCGCTTAAGTCATGCCTAAAGCAAAAAAAAAAAAACTTCTCTTTAAAGCCTGTGGATGGTCAGTTGTTCTAAATTCATTCGATTTCTTCCTATTTTATTGTTTTTCCCAAGCTATAAAGAAGTACATCAAGAGGGGTTTTTTTTCTTGGCAAAATGGACATAGATTTAGTTGTGAAGCTCCCATTAAAACTAATGGGGATCACGCAGCTTGGTTCATGCACATTGTACCAAAAATGTGCCTCCTAATGTGCTATCGTAAAATGACCTTTTGCTGTGTAATAGACGACACACGCGGCCCATTCTTTTCACTTTTAACAAATGTTAGCTGCTTAACCATTCAGACCCCGGGCCGCTTGGAATCACAAATGTCTTGGATTGTAAAATATTAGAGACACACATGAAATCGCTCTTGGGATGGAGAGAGAGTATCACAACACGCTCTTTCCATCCCAAGAGAGTTGTGAGAGAGTAACACAACACCCACCGGAGCCCTCGGTGGCGCAGTGGGTTAAACCCCTGTGCTGGCAGGACTGACGATTGACAGATTGCAGGTTCGAATCTGGGGAGAGCACGGATGAGCTCCCTCTATCAGCTCCAGCTCCTCATGCAGGGACATGAGAGAAGCCTCCCACAAGGATGGTAGTAACACATCAAAACATCTGGGCATCCCCTGGGCAACGTCCTTGCAAATGGTAAATTATCTCACACCAGAAGCGACTTGCAGTTTCTCAAGTTGCTCCTGGCATGACAAAGAAATAAATAAATCACAACACCCTTCTGGACTTTGCTCTGTTTTAAGTGTGCATGAAGTGGAATGTATGGATGTGCCTTCAAGTCAGCTATTGACATCTTAGGCAAGGAATACTTGGTGGTGCCTTTGTGAAGTCCTCAGAAATGCAGCCTGTTTGGGTCACATTAGTTTTTACCTAACTTGTGTCCCCAGATATTATTGAACGCCAGCTCCCATCACTTTTGATTATGCACTCTGCAGACTGAGGATAATGGGAATTGCAACCCAACAGCACTTGTGGCTTTGAGGTTGGGGGAAAGGTTAAAGTACATTTTAATGCCAGTCATCACATCCACAAGCCTTGTATTCATAATGTGTACTCTTGAAAACACCTCATAAAAGAACAGCTAGGACAATAATTAGAAAATATGTTGTGGCCATTCAATGGTGAGGTCTATCAAGTATGCTGAAAATCCCCATCTTACATGCCAGGTCATAAGTATTTTAATTCAGAAGTATTAAGTCTGGGATTAACTGTATGTCAATGCAAATGGCCACCTTACTTGGATCTGTGCGCCTCATTCAAAAATACATCACACAGTCCTAGACATTTGGGAAGTGTTCGACTTGTGATTTTGTGATACGAAATCCAGCATATAGATCTCATTTGCTGTGACATACTGTGTTTTTGTGTCAGTAAAATAATAATAATAATAATAATAATAATAATAATAATTGTGCTGGTATGTCTGTACCAGGAGCTCCAACTTCATTTTCTTTCTATTTTAAGTGTTTGCATGCATTCCAAAGTTTCAGGGATTCTGCAAAAAGGCGGCTTCTTTCGGTTTGCAATCATAGAGCAAGCCACCTGTCTATCATTGTTAAGTTTGGATCCGCCCCTTCTCCCAGGGAGATGGGAAGGGAAGAGGGGGCCATTTTTAGTTAGTCTTAGTGAGGAAAGCTAAGTTAGAGGGCGTGGAAAAGCTTCACCTGCAGAAAACCTTCATTTCTCAAGACATTCCGGGGGGAAATTCCAAAAGCTCTGGCTGGGAGCTTGCAGCCTCTAAGCCTTACAGCATCTGAGGGAAACAGCCCTAAAGTCTTAAAGAAATTCCAGGGGGGAAACAGCTTTACAGACCCAAAGAACTCCAGCTGGAGAATATACAAGCTTTGTCTGGTAGGTTTACTCGGTACCAAGACGCAGTTTGGAATCGGTAGTAGATCCCACACCAACAAAACTTAGATAACAGACAGCCTGGGAGAGGTTAAAAAGGGGTTTTCTTCTCAAAGTATAAGAACAATTAACGAAGACAGTTGCCTGTCCCTTGTGGACAAGATTAAGGAAGCCACCAGTTGATTTAAAGCCTTGAAGCATTTGTTTAACTCATTGAAGATTTGAGAAATATCTGTTTAATTTGTTCAATAATAAAGGATAGGGCTGGGCGGTTTCGTTTCGTTAATTCGTAATTCGTTAATAATTCGTTAATTTTTTTAATTACAAAACGATAACGAACCATTCTGGAGCAATTTTTTTAAAAAACGAATTTTTAAATACGTTTTGTAAATGCTTCGTATTTCGTTATTGTATTCGTTTTGTTATTGTTTTGAGGTCGTTTCGTTATTATTTCCGCATGTCTGGGGCAAGTTTTTTGTTTAATTAGTGAAAAAAAATTATAATATCACACCAACAGTCAACAACAGAGGGAGAGGGAAGCTTCAGAAGTTTTTGGAGGTTTTTTAGCGTATTTCGCGGTCGCGTCCGCCATTAACGAATCGATTCGTTATTGTTTCGGAAATCGATTTGTTAATGTTTTGTAATTTTTTTCACATTTACGAAATTTCGTAAATATCAAACTTTTTAAAAGGAAAATTTTGTAATTATTTTAAATAACGAAACGCAAAAACCCCCAAAAAACGAATCGATTTTAGAAACAAATTTTTCCGTTGTTACCCAGGCCTAATAAAGGACTTTGTTTAACCTTTTAAGCCATCTAAAGGCCATTTCTTCAGAAAAATCCTTGAGGGCCTCTTTCATGGCGCCCTGGCTTCCTGCTAGGCACAAGGTGCATGTCAAAAGACAATTATTACAGGCCCAGTGCGTGACAGAACAATAATAGATCTCATTTGCTGTGACATACTGTGCTTTTGTCTCAATAATAATAATAATAATAATAATAATAATATTTTTTGTATTCTGCCCTATCTGCCCAGGAGTACTCAGAGCAGATTCCAACAAACAAAAAACACAGAGGCAAACATTCAATGCCTCCAAAGCCACAGCATCCCTTGCAACTGAAAGTCTTATAAAGGATCTAAGCGGGTGAAGTGGTCTTGTGCTTTTGATCCTGCTGTACTTAATATTTCTAGATAGACATCTGGTTGACAGCACTAAGAAAAGTAAAACCCAGGATTAAATTGTTCCTACCAAAATTTTACTTTGGGAAGAATATGGACAAGTGCATTTCATAAGTACATAAGGCTTTTGAATGCATAAATCATGCAGTGACGTTAATGAACGGACTTCCTTCTTTGACTTTGGGGTTTAAGACATCGTTTTTCAGTATGTGAGGCGTGACCCAAAACTGTCTCGAACTGAATAATATTGGATTGCCAGTGACATATTGGTACCTGATAGCAACTGAACTTGAAAGGACAAAGGAGATGCCTTGCGGAGTTTCTTTGTGTGTCTCAAAACACTGTGGGTTCGGGTGGGGAAACCCTGAAATTTGTGTCAAACCAAAAGCAAGGAAGGAAAAAAGGAAGAGAATGAAGGAGAGAGAAAAAGAAAAAAAATCCCTATCGGGATAAAACCATAGAATGAAATTAAAGATAAAGATAATTATCCTATTATTTATTGTACTTGAGTACAATAAGTAATAGGATAATTATCTTTATCTCTGAAATTTTGTTTGTATGATGCATTGTTGTTCTTTATTTACTGTTATGATTTTAGAGTTTTTAAATACTGGTAGCCAGATTTTGTTCATTTTCATGGTTTCTTCCTTTCTGTGAAAATTGTCTACATACTTGCATGTGAGCCATAACCAGGTCTTCTCCTTATCAACTTTTCCTTCAATTTTGTCAAGGAACTGCCCATGCAATGCTTTGTTGTGCCAGCTATCAGCTCTGTTTTGGAGTGCAGTTTTCTTGTACTGATTCTTTGTCTGCTGTGCTTTGAGAAGTTTCTGATTATTGACTTCAATTAAAGCAAATAATTAAAGCAAATAATGCCTGCAAATAATAATAATAATAATAATCATAATAATCATAATCATAATCATAATTTGCTGTTTACAAGATTAGTACACAGCAAACAAGATCACTCTGCTGGTTGTTGTATTGGATCACACAGTGGACACTTGGAGTATTGTGCTCCAAAACTCTTGTCAGTCTGAATTTGGAAGTCCCAGAGTAGTTTGATGTGTTCATTTTCTGTAACTTTTTCAGGCTTGTGGTCCCACCAGTTCTTTGTCGCAGGCAGATGGTACTTGTGGCACAAGTTCCAGTGGATCATCAGAACAACGGTGTTATGCCTCTGCTTATAGTCGGTCTGCACGATCTTCTTGCAGCAGCTGAAGATGTGATCTATCATTTTGTCTGCTTCCTTGCAGAGTCTACACTTGGAATCTGTTGTTGACATTTCAGTTCTGGCTTTGATGGCATTGGTTCTAATGGCTCATTCTTGGGCTGCCAAAATCAACCCCCCCCCCCCCCCAAGTCTCCTTTTTCAAAGTTCCATTTGTGAGTCACATCCATGTTTTTTCCTTGACAATTTTGCTCTCAATTTTTCTCAGGAACTATCCATGGACAGCCTTCTTTTACCAGTTTTTTCTTCTGCTCTGCATTGTATTTTTACGGTATTTATTGGTTGGTTCAATTCCATCGTTGGAGTTCAGAATGCTCTTTGATTGCAGGTGAACTATACATCCTTGCAACTAGAACTCCCAAATGACAAAATCAGCCCCCTCCCCCCCAACCCCACCAGTGTATTGGGTATTTGCGCCAAATTTCTTCCATTGAATGAAAATACATCCTGCATATCAGATATTTACATTACGATTCATAACTGTACCAAAATTACAGTTATGAAGTAGCAACGAAAATAATATTGTGGTTGGGGGTCACCACAACATGAGGAACTATGTTAAGGGGTCACAGCATTAGGAAGATTGAGAACCACTGCCTTACATGGATGAAAAGCTTAACAGCAAAGAGATTATTTTCATGTATCCCTGGATTTCCCCACAATACCCAACCTGTCTGGATTCAACAGGAAAAGGGAGAGAGGACTATCTCTCTGCTATTGACAAATTTCAAAGTTTCCATCCACCTCAAAACTGTGCCAGCAAGATGAGATATTTCACTGAGCCAGAGAGCTGAGTTTGGAGTGCCATTTTGACATTCGCATTGGGGAATGCATGCCGTAAACACCCATGCTTGGTTCACAGACGTGGTCTCTTGGTTGCCTAGTGTTATGGCCATCTGTTCAGATGGCATCCTGCCCACCTAGGTTGCCCTTGGGAACGTGTGCCGGCCAATGAACGGCTTAAGTATCTGTTGGCCTCCTTCAGAGAAAGGCCTAGGAGGAAACAAATTACATTTCCTTGGTGTCATTTTTGGAAAAATCATTTCAACATAAGGGCAATGCAGCAGAAATACAGCCATGATGTATGACCAGTGAGCACTGATGCTTCAATATAAAGAAAGAATTTAGAGCATTTACTAGCGAGATTTTCTTCTTTCTTGCTTAGAGGACTTAATCAGTCTTTGGTTTTCATCTTTACAATAAAGATAAGGCAAATATTTTGAAAATATGTGATAAATGATTAAAAATGTATCTTTCATGTCTAGAAACCATGACAAGATGAGTCTTGAACTGATGAGAGTCTTTATTTGTTGGGTTGTTGTAGGTTTTTTGGGCTGTGTGGCCATGTTCTAGAAGCGTTCCTTCCTGACGTTTCTTTGTTGTTTATTTGTTCAGTCACTTCTGTTTCTTTGTGACCTCCTGGACCAGCCCATGCCAGAGCTCCCTGTCGGCCATCACCACCCCCAGCTCCTTCAAGGTCAAGCCATTCCTTCAAGGATACTATCCATCCATTCATCTTGTGTTTGGTCTGCACCTCTTCCTTTTCCCTTCCATTTTCTCCAGCATCATGTCTTCTCCAAGCTTTCCTGTCTTCTCATTATGTGGCCAAGGCACTTCATCTTTCTTTGGAAGCTTCTAAACAAAGGCTGGATGGCCATCTGTCAGGGGTGCTTTGAATGCAATATTCCTGCTTCTTGGCAGGGGGTTGGACTGGATGGCCCATGAGGTCTCTTCCAACTCTAGGATTCTATGATTCTTTGCCTCTAATATCCTTCCCTCCAGTGAGCAGCTTGGTATTATTTCCTGGAGTATGGACTGGTTGGATCTTCTTGCAGTCCAAGGCACTCTCTGAATTTTCCTCCAACAAGACAGTTCAAAAGTGTCTATCTTCCTTTGCTCCACCTTCCTTATGGTCCAGCATTCACATCCATAGGTTACTATGGGGAATACCATTGCTTTAACTATGTGGATCTTTGTTACCAGTGTGATGTCTCTACTCTTTACTATTTTATCAAGATTGGTCATTACTCTCCTCCAAAGAAAGAAACATCTTCTGATTTACTGGCTGCAGTCTGCGTCTGCTATAATCTCTACACAGATGACGCCCAACTCTACTACTCTTTTCCACCTAATTCCAGAGAAGCCCCTCGAGTACTGGACGAGTTCCTGGCTGCTGTGGCTGTCTGGATGAGGATGAATAAGCTGAAGATCAATCCTGACAAGACAGAGGTCCTCCTGGTTGATTGTAAGCTGGATCAGGGTATAGGATGGCAACCTGTGCTGGATGGGGTTGCACTCCCCCTGAAGTCACAGGTCCGCAGGTTGGGTGTCCTCCTAGACTCATCGCTAATGCTTGAAACTCAGGCATCGGTGGTGGCCGGGAGGGCCTTCACACAATTAAGACTCGTGTGCCAGCTGCGACCGTACCTCGTGAAGTCGGATCTGGCCATGGTGGTCCATGCTTTAGTCACCTCCAGATTGGATTACTGTAATGCACTCTACATGAGGCTGCCCTTGAAGATGGCTCAGAAATTTCAATTGGTCCAACGGGTGGCAGCCAGGCTACTTACTGGGGCGACTTACAGGGAGCGGTCAACCCCCCTGTTTAAAGAGCTCCATTGGCTGCCTTTCATTTTCCAATCTCAATTCAAGGTGCAGGTTCTGACCTACAAAGCCCTGAACGGTTTGGGACCTGCCTGCCTGCGTGACTGCATTTCTGTGTACGAACCCACATGATCTCTTCGTTCATCTGGGGAGACCCTGCTCTCGCTCCAACCTCCATCGCAGGCACGATTGGTGGGGACGATGGAGAGGGCCTTCTCCATGGTGGCCCCCCAACTCTGGAACTCACTCCCCAAGGATATCAGACAAGCCCCCACATTGGCAGTCTTTAGGAGGAGCCTGAAAACGTGGCTGTTCCATGTGCCTTCCCTGAATAAAGGAAACAATCCCCTGCAAAATACCCTGAGAAGCACTTTAATTACCCGTTGGGTTGCTCTCTATTTTTGGTTTAAAACCCTCCTACTAGATACATCCTTTGTTCATGTCCAGCACTTATTTTTAAAGTTTTAATTGTTACATCTGGCCTAGCCATAGGTTTTTAAATTTCTGTTGTTATTTACCTGTGAGTTATACTAATTGTATTTTTTATTTTGTTTACTACTTGTTGTTTATTATGGCTTGTTGTTTTTGATGTGTTGTTGGACTTGGTCTCATGTAAGCCGCTCCGAGTCCCTTGGGGAGATGGTGGCGGGGTATAAATAAAGTTATTATTATTATTATTATTATTATTATTATTATTATTGGCTAGAATACAAAGTCTGTCACTGCCTCCACATTTTCTCCCTTTATTTGCCAGTTATCCATCTTATTTTGTGTTCAATATTTAACTGCAACCCAGCTTTTGCACTTTCTTCTTCCAACTTGGTTAGAAGGCTCCTCAGCTCCTCCTCACTTTCAGCCACCAAAGTGGTATCATCTGCATATCTAACATTGTTTATGTTTCTTCCAGCTATTTTAACTCCAGCCTTGGATTCATCAAGCCCTGCACATGAATTGGGAGGGTGAGAGAATCTTTGTAGTTTGGGACTTATTCTATAGAAATTTACATGAGGTTTTTTTCACAAAGAAAACAGCATTTTCTGCACAGAAAAATGCCATAGTTTGAAACGTACTCTGTGCAAAATGTGCACATGATTGCTTAGTGTAGAAAATAGCATTTTTCTGCTATTTTCTCCATGAACAATCCCATTCAGATTTTGTGGAGGAAAAAAACCCCAAACTTTGAATGGTATTTGAAAAGTGTACTTTTCAAACTCTTTCCTACAAGAAGGACATTGCCAGAATGAATCTTTGCTTCATTCAAAACAGAAAATCAGCCAAAAGAATCCATTTCTTCTTTGCCATTGCTTTAGAAAGTTTTGCCATTCCAAAGCAGCTTTGCGACTGATGTTTTCCTACTGCAAAGAGACAATTCTGCCTTGCGGTTGAAATATTGGTGCCATTACACTAATAGATCTTGTCTGAATGTGCCAAGAAAGTGACATTCGTGGTGGTTGGATAAATTGGGAGGGAGAGGCAGCAGAAGCAACAATAACGCCCCTGAAGTACAACTGAGCCAGAGATGCCCCAAAGCAGGAATGCAACACAAAGAGTTCCTCTTGGGGATCAACTCCATGTGAGGTTTTAAATATTTTAGGTGCATTGTCAGATCTGCTCGTTTCCCTTGGAGAGCTTAACATTCATGACCAAGAAGAATGTGGTAACAATATGGTTGTTATAAGTAGCCCATCCCTTTGGGGCAGGCTCTGACTCAGTGGCAGAATGCTTGCTTTACATGTAAGATCTGCCTTTTGTGACTCAAAAAGATTCCCTGTTCAAAAAATGCATGTTGATGTAATAGAGCACTGTTTCTCAACCTGGGAGTGGGAACCCCTGACGGGGTCATGAGGGGGTGTCAGAGAGGTCACCAAAGACCATCGGAAAACACAGTATTTTATGTTGATCATGGGGGCTCTATGTGGGAAGTTTGGCCCAATTGTATCACTGGTAGGGTTCAGAATACTCTTTGATCGGGTTATTTGGGGCACTGATTCAGAAAATTGCATTGGATAGGCCATATTACCTCTAGTTCCTTTGAACTAGGTTTCTATGGTTTCATGGTTTCTATGGGTGAGCATAGATTTAGTAAACCGAGTCCCAGAAGAACTATGGACAGAAGTCCGCGACATTGTTCAGGAGGCGGCAACAAAGTACGATCCAAAGAAAAAGAAAACCAAGAAGGCAAAATGGTTGTCTGCTGAGACACTGGAAGTAGCCCAAGAAAGGAGGAAAGCAAAAGGAAACAGTGAAAAGGGGAGATATGCCCAGTTAAATGCGCAATTCCAGAGGTTAGCCAGAAGAGATAAGGAACTATTTTTAAATAAGCAATGCATGGAAGTGGAAGAAGACAACAGAATAGGAAGGACAAGAGACCTCTTCCAGAAAATTAGAAACATTGGAGGTAAATTTCAGGCAAAAATTGGTATGATAAGAAACAAAGATGGCAGGGACCTAACAGAAGCTGAAGAGATCAAGAGAAGGTGGCGAGACTATACAGAAGATCTGTATAGGAAGGATAACAATATCGAGGATAGCTTTGACGGTGTGGTGAATGAATTAGAACCAGACATCCTGAGGAGTGAGGTTGAATGGGCCTTAAGAAGCATTGCTAACAACAAGGCAGCAGGAGATGATGGGATCCCAGCTGAACTGTTTAAAATCTTAAAAGATGATGGTGTCAAGGTGATGCATGCCATTTGCCAGCAAATATGGAAAACACAAGAATGGCCATCAGACTGGAAAAAATCAACTTATATCCCCATACCAAAAAAGGGAAATGCGAAAGACTGCTCAAACTTCCGTACAGTGGCCCTTATTTCTCATGCCAGTAAGGTAATGCTCAAGATCCTGCAAGGAAGACTCCAGCAATACATGGAGCGAGAGTTGCCAGATGTTCAAGCTGGGTTTAGAAAAGGCAGAGGAACGAGAGACCAGATTGCCAATATCCGCTGGATAATGGAGAAAGGCAGGGAGTTTCAGAAAAACATCTACTTCTGCTTCATTGACTACTCTAAAGCCTTTGACTGTGTGGATCATAATAAATTGTGGCAAGTTCTTGGTGGGATGGGCATACCAAGCCACCTTGTCTCTCTCCTGAGGAATCTGTACAAGGACCAAGTAGCAACAGTCAGAACTGACCACGGAACAACAGACTGGTTCAAGATTGGGAAAGGCGTACGGCAAGGCTGCATCCTCTCACCCAACCTTTTTAACTTGTATGCAGAACACATCATGCGATGTGCGGGGCTTGATGAATGCAAAGCTGGGGTGAAAATGGCTGGAAGAAACATTAACAACCTCAGATATGCAGATGACACCACTCTGATGGCCGAAAGCGAGGAGGAGCTGAGGAGCCTTCTAATCAAGGTGAAAAAAGAAAGCGCAAAAGCCGGGTTGCAGCTAAACGTCAAAAAAACCAAGATTATGGCAACAAGAATGATTGACAACTGGAAAATAGAACGAGAAACCGTGGAGGCCGTGACAGACTTTGTATTTCTAGGTGCAAAGATTACTGCAGATGCAGACTGTAGCCAGGAAATCAGAAGACGCTTACTTCTTGGGAGGAGAGCAATGTCCAGTCTCGATAAAATAGTGAAGAGTAGAGACATCAGACTGGCAACAAAGATCCGCCTAGTCAAAGCCATGGTATTCCCTGTAGTCACCTACGGATGTGAGAGCTGGACCTTAGGGAAGGCTGAGCGAAGGAAGATCGATGCTTTTGAGCTGTGGTGCTGGAGGAAAGTGCTGAGAGTGCCTTGGACTGAGAGAAGATCCAACCAGTCCATCCTCCAGGAAATAAAGCCCGACTGCTCACTGGAGGGAAAGATACTAGAGACAAAGTTGAAGTACTTTGGCCACATCATGAGGAGACAGGAAAGCCTAGAGAAGACAATTATGCTGGGGGAAAGTGGAAGGCAAAAAGAAGAGGGGCTGACCATGGGCAAGATGGATGGATGGCATCCTTGAAGTGACTGGACTGACCTTGAAGGAGCTGGGGGTGGTAACGGCCGACAGGGAGCTCTGGCGTAGGCTGGTCCATGAGGTCACGAAGAGTCGGAGACGACTGAACGAATGAACAACAACATGGGTGAGCAGACGACAACTGGCAAATGGCATATGTTCTGTATCTCAAAAACTAGAAACTGGTGCCATTTCTCGAACCAGGAGGTCAAATATACCCAGAAACAGGGCTAACATGCCCAGTGTGGAATACATCTCACCACACTAAAACAGTGGATGTGGCTCTTAATGAGACATGTCGCATTATCACGGGGTGTCTGCGCCCTACACCACTGGAGAAATTACACTGCTTAGCCGGTATTGCACCACCTGACATCCACCGGGAAATAGCAGCCAATAGTGAAAGGACCAAGGCAGAGACATCTCCAGCTCATCCCCTATTTGGATATCAGCCAGCACGTCAACGACTTAAATCTAGACATAGTTTTCTAAGATCTACAGAGACACTCGCTGGAACACCTCAGCAAGCGAGAGTCCAAAAGTGGCAGGCTCAAACCCAGAACATCAACCAATGGCTGATACCAAATGAGAGACTCCCCCCTGGGCACACAGAGGACTGGGCAACTTGGAAGGCGCTGAACAGACTGCGCTCTGGCACCACGAGATGCAGAGCCACCTTTAAGAAATGGGGCTACAAAGTGGAATCCTCGACATGCGAGTGTGGAGAGGAACAAACCACTGACCACCTGCTGCAATGTAACCTGAGCCCTGCCACATGCACAATGGAGGACCTTCTTGCAGCAACACCAGAAGCACTCCAAGTGGCCAGATACTGGTCAAAGGACATTTAATCAGCTACCAAACTCACAAATTTTGTATTTTGTCTGTTTCGTTTGCTTTGTTCTGTTAGAAATGCAATATAATTGACTGGTTGCCCTGACACTACAAATAAATAGGGCTAACAGTTGAGGCACCAAAGTGTGTGTTGGCCAGCAGAAATGGTAGACCTAAACTGTCTTATCTTGTAGCTAGACTATGTGAATCTTAATCTTAAACCACAAAATTTTAGAGGATGATGAGGATGAAATAGTTTATGTTACCTCTCAGAAATTGTCCCACTAATAACCAAGAGACCCAAAGTCTCTCAAAAGACCTTTGGGTCTTTTGCCAAACATCAGTGTTTCTCAACAGAGGGGTTGAGATCCCGGGGGGGGGGGTCATGAGGGGGTGTCAAAGGGGTCACCAAAGACCATCAGAAAGCACAGTATTTCCTGTTGATCATGGGGGTTCTGTATGAGTATGGGAATCTTGGTGGTGACACATGTTACTGTATGAAGTTCTCCTGAGAGGCAATGGGTATGCATTCAAAATAATCCTCTCCCAAGATAACCTTCACCCCTTAGGACAGTGTTTCTCAACCTGGGGGTAAGGACCCCTGTGGGAGGGGGGTCACAAGGAGGTGTCAGAGGGCTCACTAAAGATCATCAGAAAACACAGTATTTTCTTTTTTAAAAAATAGTATTTATTTCTGTTAGTTATGGGAGTTCTGTGTATGGGAAGTTTGGCCCAATTCTATCATTGGTGGGGTTCAGAATACTCTTCGATTGTAGGTGAACTATAAATCTCAGCAACTACAACCCTCAAATGTCAAGGTCTATTTTCCCCAAACACCACCAGTGTTCACATTTGGGCATATTGAGTATTTGTGCCAAGTTTAGTCCTGATCCATCATTGTTTGAGTCCACAGTGTTCTCTGGATGTAGCTGAACTACAACTCCAAAACTCAAGGTCAATGCCCACCAAAACTTTTTAGTATTTTCTGTTGGTCATGGGAGTTCTGTGTGCAAGTTTGGTTCAATTCCATCCCTGGTGGAGTTCAGAATGCTCTTTAATTGTAGGTGAACTATAAATCCCAGCAACTACAACTTCCAAATGACAAAATCAACCCCCCCCCCCCAAAAAAAATCCCACCAGTATTCAAATTTAGGCGCATTGGGTATTTGTGCCAAATTTGGTTCAGTGAATGAAAATACATCCTGCATATTAGATATTGAGATTACACTTCATAACAGTAGCAAAATGGCAGTTATGAAAATGATGTTATGGTTGGGGGTCACCACAACATGAGGAACTGTATTAAGGGGTTGCACCACTAGGAAGGTTGAGAAACACTGCTGTTGGGGATCAACATATGAGGTGTTAAATATTTTCAGTGCATTTTCAGATCTGCTAGTTTTCCTTGGAGAGCTTAGCATTCATGACCAAGAAGAACATGGTAACAATATGGTTGTTATAAGTAGCCCATCCCTTTGGGACAGGCTCTGACTCAGTGGCAGAATGCTTGCTTTACATGTAAAATCAGCCTTTTGTGACTCAAGTAAGGCTGAGAAAGATTCCCTTTACACAAAAAATTGCATTTATTCTCCATTGCAGATGCAGTCAGGGAAGGGTATGGACCTTGAGAAACTCCCAGGACTATACGATGGAGCTTGCTGATGGATAGTATGGAGCTATGGTATTTAAAGTGGGGTCCAAGAGCATTTATTCCTAAGTGTAAAGGCACCAAGAGAAGGGTACTGACCGTGGGAAACTATAATTCCCAGGATCACATAGTATGGAGCTATGGTATTTAAAGTGGGGCATTCAATCCATAGTGTAAATGCACCAAGGGTATGGACCTTTGAAAACTATAACTCCCAGGACTGCACAGCATTTAAACATGGCATAATAATAATAATAATAATCATCATCATCATTATCATCATCATCATCATCATCATCCTTCTCTCCTGGCTTTACCATGCAACACAAGGCACAGACATATCACAAAGTCAAGGGAAGGAAAGGAAATAACTCAGAAAGGCTATTTTTTTTAACACAAAATTGTTCTGGCAAAATAAGAACTTGGTAAGTGAAAGGTAATGCTTTACCTAACTTTTGGCTCCTCCCACAATTTCCCTTCCCACAATTTGGGGAAACATTTCATTGTAAACCTGGGAGCAACTAATGCTATCACATTGCAGAAATGGCCAAACATACAGATGATTTCAACCTCATGAAATGTTTTAAAAGAATGCTGGCCCTCACGCTTTAAATACGCAAAGAATGCTCTATCCTACACTGGAAGCCAAACTAATGTGATGACAGTGGAATTTAGTAAATATGATGAAGTGCTTATGCTCTGATCCTTTGTCATTAAGCCAGGTATCATCTTTTGTGACAGTTTCTTTAACATCAAAACATAGAGCCCCAATGTTGTTTAATATGAAGAAAAGGAACTCATCCGGTTCCTTTTCATTCCAGAGACAAAAGCCTTCTCAACGTGGCATCCATGCTCTCCGACTCTGCTGTTCTGACACTGTGCCGAGGTGTTTCCACTCAGCTCCTTGCCTCTGATCACAGTGGGAGTGTCTTGATAGAGTCGGGAATCAGTTGTGTCAGCAAGTCTCGGCGGAAAGTCAAAAGACGGAGCGTCACAGATATCCATGCCCCCTGCACTAAAGCAGAGGATGCTGGGGGATGTCTCCTTCTCCCTCCCTGATCTGTCTCCAGCTTTTGGGAATCAATTTTCATTTCGACACTCCTTCGTTTAAACTTGAATCTGTGTGAGACTCTGTGGCACATAAGCCAGAAAAGGGTCGGGCAATTGCAGAGCTTGGAAAAGGTAGTGTTTACAACTGAAACTCCCAGAACTCTTCAACTGGCATGAATGACCAAGGATTCTGAGAGTCATGGCTCAAAAATGTAACTTTTCCAAAGGGCTAGAAGCAGGAACATGAGCACAGTTCAGTTCAAGAGACAATTTTACTTCAATTTTCAGCCTGCTCCCAAATTGTTGCACATTAAAGTGGCATCAAAATGCATAAATTCTACAGTATAAATTGTGGCGGAATGAAAAACCACGTGTAGTTCACCTCTTTACCAATCCACACACTGTCTTGCTAGAGAAAAGACATGCCACATAGATCAGTGTTTCTCAACCTGGGGGTTGGGACCCCTGGGGGGGTCGCGAGGGGGTGTCAGAGGGGTCGCCAAATACCCATCAGAAAGGTGGAAGGTGAATTACATCTCCTCTAAATCACTGTCAATTCATCCCAAATCCCTCCAGTACGTTCTGTTGGTCATGGGGGTTCTATGTTGGAAGTTTGGCCCAATTCTATCGTTGGTGGGGTTCAAGGGACTTTGATTGTAGGTGAACTATAAATCCCAGCAACTCCAACTCCCAAATACAATTTCCCCAAACTCCACCAGTGTTCACATTTGGGCATATTGGATATTCGTGCAAAGTTTGGTCCAGATCTACTATTGTTTGAGTACACAGTGCTCTCTGGATGTAAGTGAACTACAACTCCAAAACTCAAGGTCAATGCCCACCAAACCCTTCCAGTATTTTCTACTTGGTCATAGGAGTTCTGTGTGCCAAGGTTGGTTCAGTTTCCATCATTAGTTGCATTCAGAATGCTCATTGATTGTAGGTGAACTATAAATCCCAGCAACTATAACTCACAAATGACAATATCCATTCCTTCCAACTCCATCAGTATTCAAACTTAGGTGTATTGGGTAGGTCCAGTGAATGAAAAGACATCCTGCATATCAGATATTTACGTGACGATTCACAACAGTAGCAAAATTACAGATATGAAGTAGCAACAAAAATAATGTAATGGTTGGGGGTCACCACAACATGAGGAACTGTATTAAGGGGTCAAGGCATTAGGATGGTTGAGAAACACTGACATAGATGATCAGTAAAGAATAAGTTGTTTACTCTTTTGACATTCATGAGAACAGTTGCATTGATTCACACAATGTCCTCTGAGGGATTCAAGTGGTCTTTAGGTGTCCTTGTGAAGGAATCTTCTTCCAGCAGCCCAGAAGCAAAAAATATGAACTGCCTTGACAAGCTCCTGCACAGAAAACTTAAACATGTAACTGTTGCCAAAACACCCAGGCTCAGCTAGCTTCTGGGCATGGTTCAACCAAACAGCATCGTGCTTTGCATTTTTAATTAACACACTCACCAACTGATTTTTATACGTGCCAACATACATACACCCTTTATGTATTGTCAAAGGCTTTGATGGCCTGGGTCACTGGGTTGCTGTGAGTTTTCCCTGTATGGCCATGTTCCAGAAGCATTCTCTCCTGATGTTTTGCCCACATGTATGGCAGACATCCTCAGAGGTTGTGAGGTCTGTTGGAAACTAAGCAGGTGGGGTTTATATATCTGTGGAATTTCCAGGGTGGGAAAAAGAACTCTCATCTGTTTAAGGCAAGTGTAAATAGGAATCTCCAATTACAAGTCCCAGAAGCACTTTATTAGAACTAAGATTGCTGCACACCGCACACTGCACTTGCCCTATAATCCTTACATATCACCTGTCACATCAGCACTTTTAACCTTGTACCCATTACTCTGGCCTGGCCCAATTTTATAGTGTCTTGATGTATTGTTTATTGCTTGTTGTTTAATATTGCTTTAACTGTTTTTAATTTGCTTTAGGTGTTGTATTGTTATACTGTGTTTTGAGGCCTTGGCCTATGTAAGCCGCATCGAGTCCTTCGGGAGATGCTAGCGGGGTACAAATAAAGATAATAATAATAATAATAATAATAATAATAATAATAATAAATGTTTCAGTTGGCCACCTTGATTAGCACTGAATAGTCTTGCAGTTTCAAATCCTGGCTGCTTCCTGCTTGGGCAATTCTTTCTTGGGAGGTGTTAGCTGGCCCTGTTTGTTCCCTGTCTGGATTTCCCCTATTTTTTTTTTTTTTTTTAGTGTTGCTCTTTATTTACTGTCCTGATTCTAGAGTTTTTAAATACTGGCAGCCAGGGTTTGTTCATTTTCATGTTTTCCTCCTTTCTATTAAAATCTTCCCAGGCTTGAGACCAGAAGCGAGGGGAATAGAAAGGCAGGAAATCCATCCACTCTGGTTTAAAATGCTTCCTGGGCTTGAGACCAGAAGCGAGGGGAATGGAAAGGCAGGAAATCCATCCACTCTGGTTTAAAATGCTTCCTGGGCTTGAGACCAGAAGCGAGGGGAATGGAAAGGCAGGAAATCCATCCACTCTGGTTTAAAATGCTTCCTGGGCTTGAGACCAGAAGCGAGGGGAATGGAAAGGCAGGAAATCCATCCACTCTGGTTTAAAATGCTTCCTGGGCTTGAGACCAGAAGCGAGGGGAATGGAAAGGCAGGAAATCCATCCACTCTGGTTTAAAATGCTTCCTGGGCTTGAGACCAGAAGCGAGGGGAATGGAAAGGCAGGAAATCCATCCACTCTGGTTTAAAATGCTTCCTGGGCTTGAGACCAGAAGCGAGGGGAATGGAAAGGCAGGAAATCCATCCACTCTGGTTTAAAATGCTTCCTGGGCTTGAGACCAGAAGCGAGGGGAATGGAAAGGCAGGAAATCCATCCACTCTGGTTTAAAATGCTTCCCGGGTTTGAGACCAGAAGCGGGGAAAAGCTGAATCATTTCCGACACACTTACTCCTTTGTAACAGAAATAGCAGTAAAAGCTTTGGAAGGGCAAAGGGACTCCCGGTTTCCTTAAAAACTTTGAAATCACTTCAAAAAGCAAATCTTTCCAAATTTATTCCGAACTATGAAGATTCCGACTGAACCTAACCATGCCTAATAACCTTATCTAAGGAACTAGAGGTGATGTGGTCTATCCAATGCAATTTTCTGAATCAGTGTCCCAAATAACCCCAGGAATAGGCCTAAAAACCAAGACACCAAGATTTTTTTTTTTTTTGCCTGGGCTGTGTTGTCCATACATGTCACCAAGAATTGATGTACCTCAGTTAGACTTTCTCCAAGATTTCTCTAAGTTGTGGAACTACTTTCCACTGACTTTCTGTCTCAGATGACTTTTCCTATAGTGTGAAGACTTTTGTTTCTGAAACATCTTTGGACCTCTTTTTTGTATGCTATTAGATCACCATGACATTATTAGTGTGGGCAACTGAATGGATGGATTTATTTATGTATCCATCTCTTCATCATATCTATTTTTGTTGTGATGTTGCCTTGCGGTTCATTTTATATGCTTCTCATTCCTCTTCAATCTGTATTTCTGTCATTACTGGCTTTTATTGATTAGAAATGTTGCAAGCCACTTTGGATTTTATGAGGTCAAGGTTGAAATGTTATAAATAAACCAGAAGGGATTTTAAGTACAAGCTATTGATCAAGATGGGATCAGAAGTGAAATGTTGACAGGGCTGGCTCCAGATTGCAGGGATATTCTGTGTGCAGCATTCTCTCCATCGGTGGACTCTTGGTGGTCTTACTTACAGACTGTAAGAAGAGAAGAAGTAGTGCTAACTTTTTCTACTGATTTAATGCTCATAATGCCACCCATGTAGTGTCACCTCACAGCATTGCAGAAAATTAAGTTGCCATATGGATCAAGCTGTGCAGATATGCTTAATGTACAAGATTAAGGTTCAAGGTGATCTGCGTTGGCTTTGTCTAAGTGTTTCTCAACCTTTCTAATGCTGCGATCCCTTAATCCAGTTCTTCATGTTGTGGTGACCCCAACCATAACATTATTTTCATTGCTACTTCATAACTAATTTTGCTACTGTTAGGAATTGCAATGTAAATATCTGATGTGCAGGTTGTATTTTCATTCACTGGACCAAATTTGTCACAAATACCCGATACACCCAAATTTGAATACTGGTGGGGTTGGGGCGGGATTGATTTTTGTCATTCGGGAGTTGTAGTTGCTGGGATTTATAGTTCACCTACAATCAAAGAGCATTCTGAACCCCAACAATGATAGAAATGGACCAAACTTCCTACATAAAACTCCTATGACCAATAGAAAATACTGGAAGTGTTTGATGGGCATTGACCTTGAGTTTTGGAGTTGTAGTTCACATACATCCAGAAAGCACTGGGGACACAAACAATGATGAATCTGGACCAAACTTGACACAAATAGTATGCTCAAGTGTGAACACTGGTGGAGTTTGAGGAAAATAGACTTTGACATGTGGGAGTTGTAGTTACTGCGATTTATAGTTCACTTACAATGAAAGAGCATTTTGAACCCCACCAATATTAGAATTGGGCCAAACATTCCATACAGAACCCCCATGCCTTGAAAAGACTTGCTGGTGCGAGCCTCCCTCCTTCCTCACACCCTCTTTCACCCACACATGTGCATCACGCTGCCATGCGCCTAGCATACCTACTCTCCCCCACCCCACTTAGAGTCTCAAAAACAGTCCTCCCCTTGGCTGAGAGATCAGCCAATCACAGTGAAGGAGGGCTTTTGGTGGGAGGATTCACCATCTGTTCTATTTTACAAACGCCTGCTCTCAGAGCCAGGTTTTGACTCTCTTTCTAAATACTAAGAGAGAGGGGCTGCCCTGGTATCACTAGGGAGGGAGTTCCACAACCAAGGAGCCACCACTGAGAAGGCCCTGTCTCTTATCCCCACCAACCACGCTTGCGAAGAAGGTGGGACCGAGAGCAGGCCTCCCCAGATTATCTTAATCTCCGAGATGGTTCATAGAGGGATATACGTTTGGACAAGTATGCTTTAGCAATCCTAAGGCCCGTCGCAAACTCTGTTCCTGCGGGAGGAAACCTTGCTAGCATGTCCCTGACGTCACGAGACTCCGCCTCTCGCCCCGCCCCTTTCTCCGCCCCTTTCTCTTTGCCAGCGTGGTTTTTCCTTTGCTAGGGCAGCATTGCCCGCATTTTCTCTCAGTTGGCTGAATTCAACTGAGAGAAAATGCGAGCAATGCTGCCCTAGCAAAGGAAAAACCACGCTGGCAAAGAGAAAGGGGCGGAGAAAGGGGCGGGGAGAGAGGCGCAGGCTCATGATGTCAGGGACTTGCTAGCAAGGTTTTCTCCCGCAGGAACCTAGTTTGCGACGGCTCTAAGAGTTCCATCAGAAACTGGGCACCGGTCCTTTTTGTGTACTCCTGTTGTAGCTCATAAGCAATAGCATTATAATTCATTTATGGAAGCTGCTTTGAGATCTTCATAGGGTGAGATACATCCAGGTAGGCTTTAGCAATCCTAAGAGATCCATCAGAAACTGGGCACTGGTCCACCAGTTGACGATGGTCAACTTTTTGTGCACTCCTGTTGTAGTTCATAAGCAGTAGCATTATAATCTGTTTATGGAACCTGCTTTGAGATCTTCATAAGGTGAGATACATCCAGTTTGGCTTTAGCAATCCTAAGAGATCCATCAGAAACTGGGCACTGGTCCACCAGTTGACTGTGGTCTACTTTTTGTGCACTCCCGTTGTAGTTCATAACCAGTAGCAATATAATCTGTTTATGGAATCTGCTTTGAGATCTTCATAGGGGGAGATATGTTCAGGTAGGCTTTAGCAATCCTAAGAGATCCATCAGAAACTGGGCATGGTCCACCAGTTGACTATGGTCAACTTTTTGTGCACTCCTGTTGTAGTTCATAACCAGTAGCATTATAATCCATTTATGGAACCTGCTTTGAGATCTTCATAGGGGGAGATACGTTCAGGTAGGCTTTAGCAATGCTAAGAGATCCATCTTAAACTGGGCATGATCCACCAGTTGACCGTGGTCTACTTTTTGTGCACTCCTGTTGTACTTCATAACCAGTAGCATTATAATACGTTTATGGAACCTGCTTTGAGACCTTCATACAGGGAAATACATTCAGGTAGGCTTTAGCAATCCTAAGAGATCCACCAGAAACTGGGCACTGGCCCACCAGTTGACTGTGGTCTACTTCTTGTGTGTTCCTGTTGGAGTTCATAAGCAGTCATATTATATTCAGTTTATGGAACCTGTTTTGAGATCTTCATAGCAGGAGATACGTTCAGGTAGGCTTTAGCAATCCTAAGAGATCCATCAGAAACTGGGCACTGGTCCACCAGTTGACTATGGTCTACTTTTTGTGCACTCCTGTTGTAGTTCATAACCAGTAGCATTATAATCCGTTTATGGAACCTGCTCTGAGATCTTTAAATGTGCTTATTATTAAGATGAGTGGTTTGCCCGAGATGAAGGTCAGCTCACTGCCAGCATACTTATAGACCGCACGCTGAGCTTGATAGCTGAGCCTGCCATTCTATTCTGCTCTGCCCCAAATTGTCCATTGAAGGCTTGTCACACCCATCGCCCAGCTAAAGAGCCGTTTTCCCACTTTTATTGTCAGCCTTTTTGCCAGCATCGACCTCAACCAGCAGTTATCCCCCATGCGCTCCTCTGGCTACTGAGTAGGGTGGAAGAGAGCGGGACTCAAGAACACAACAGCCAAGGCAGAAATTAAAAATCTTTATACGGAGGAAACGGAGAGAGAGGTTCAAAAAATAGCATGAATTGTGTACGGGAACACTTAAGATTTCATGCAGCATGGGGTCTGAATACAGCTTTCTCTCTTGCTCTTTATTACATGGTTAAGAAGGCCAGCGGTATGAAACTTGCAGCTTGACTTTTGAAACACCTATTGCGGCATAGTTTGAACTTCAGCATTTGTCACCGACAGCTCCCCGCAGTGAAACGTACAGGTTTCTCAATAGAGCCGTACGTACGATTTTGCTAAGTGCTTGCGGTTCCCCATCCTACATAGGCTGTTTTTAAAAGTGACACTTAAATTGGTATTTTCACATTCCTCGTGTGGGGGGAAAATGGCTAAAATGTACACATTCTTGAACTCTCTCCCTGCCAGGATACCTATGTGGTGCCGCCTCTCCGCGGGAGGCAACCTCTCCAAAATACCCCTCTTTCATGGCGCAGTGCCGAACACCCTCTCCTCAAATGCCAGCTTTTAGCCTCGACCCTAGCCAAGCCTAGGAACTATTTCTTAAACCACTACATATCCACAATAGCGAATGCTTCCCCTACTTCAATCCTTCCCGTACTGTATTGTATTGCATTTATTGTATTTTTGTTTTTGTGAGTACCCTCCTCCCCAAAATAACATGAATTATACCAACAAATGCAACACATATTGTAAAAAAAGAAAGGGAATTTAAAAGATGAAAGGGGACAAAAGGAGGAAAACAAAAATAGAAAGGTGGGAAATATCATGGAAGCCAAGAGAAAGGAAGTTTAGTAGTAAAGAGTAAAATATGCTTGTATATAAAATGCATGTCAATGGGTTGGAGTTAGCAGTGCCCTTCTGTACATGGATATTGTCTGCAATTTGAAGAAAGATTGTCTTTCATCTTTGATTATGTGTTCCTTCATGGAGGGGAAGGTGGACTGGATGTCCCTTGTAGTCTCTTCCAACTCTAGGACTCTTTGATCTTATTTTAGATCAGTGTTTCTCAACCTTCCTAATGCCGCGACACCTTAATACTATTCCTCATGTTGTGTTGACCCCAACCATAAAATTATTTTTGTTGCTACTTCATTGCTGTAATTGTGCTACTGTTATGAATTGTAATGTAAGTATCAGATATGGGGGATGTATTTTCATTCACTGGACCAAATTTGGCACAAATACCCAATACACCCAAATTTGAATACTGGTGGGGTTGGGGCGGGGGGTTGATTTTGTCATTTGGGAATTGTAGTTGCTGGGATTTGTAGCTCATCTGCAATCAAAGAGCATTCTGAACTCCGCCAACAATTGAATTGAACCAAACTTGACACACAAAGCTCCCATGACCGACAGAAAATGCTGGAAGGGTTTGTTGGGCACTGACCTTGAGTTTTGGAGTTGTAGTTCACCTACTGTGGACTCAAACAATGATGGAGCTGGACCAAACTTGGCACAGATACTCATTATGGTCAAATGTGAACACTGGTGGCGTTTGGGGAAAATAGACCTTGACATTTGGGAGTTGTAGTTGCTGGGATTTATAGCTCATCTGCGATCAAAGAGCATTCTGAACTCTGCCAACAATTGAATTGAACCAAACTTGACATACAGAGCTCCCATGACCGACAGAAAATGCTGGAAGGTTTGGTGGGCACTGACCTTGAGTTTTGGAGTTGTAGTTCACCTACATCTAGAGAGTACTGTGGACGCAAACAATGATGGATCTGGACCAAACTTGGCACAAATACTCATTATGGTCAAATGTGAACACTGGTGGCGTTTGGGGAAAATAGGCCTTGACATTTGGGAGTTGTAGTTGCTGGGATTTATAGTTCACTTACAATCAAAGAGCATTCTGAATCCCACTAATGATGGAATTGGGCCAAATATCCCACACAAAACCCCATGCCTTGGAGGGACTAGATGGGTGAGCCTCTCTCCAGCCTCACATGCTCTCCCTCACCCACACATGAGCACATGCACACCACACTGCCATGCACTGAGTATTCCTGTTCTCCCCTCCCTGCTTGGAGTCTCAGAAACAGCCCTCCCCTTGGCTGAGAAGCTGATTGAGAGGCCAGCCAATTACAGCAGAGGAGGGGTTTTGGTGGGAGGATTCCCCAACTGTTTCCAAAAAGGGAAAAGAAGGACAGGCGGAAAGGTCTTCAGCCTTCTCTGCCAAAGTAGTGCCTAAGACCATCAGAAATATATGTTTTGTGCTGGTCTTTGGCAACCCCTCAAAAAACCCCTCGTGACCCCCCTCAAGGGTCCCGACCCCCAGGTTAAGAAACACTGCATTGGATCCTTGTGTGTGAAGAATAAGGTGAAACCAAACTGAAGTATTATCATTATCATTATCATTATCATTATCATTATCATTACTACATTTACTTATACCTAACTTTATCTCCCCTGAAGAGGACTCAAAGCAACTTAACATAAAAGCATAATCATAACCATATCAGATATTTACATTACAATTCATAACAATAGCAAAATTATAGTTATGAAGTAGCAATGAAAATAATGTTATGGTTGTGGGTCACCACAACATTAGGAACTGTATTAAGTGGTTGCAGCATTAGGAAGGTTGAGAAACATTGGACTAGATGGTCCTTCCACTCTATGAGTCCATTAATGATAAGAAGAATTATTGGTTTCAGCTACATTGAATGAATAGAGAACAGCAATGTGTTTCTCTAACTCAGTGGTTCTCAACGTGTGGATCCCCAGATGTTTTGGGCTTCACCTTCCAGAAATCCTAACAGCTGGCCAACTGGCTGGGATTTCTGGGAGTTGTAGACCAAAACACCTGAGGACCCACAGGTTGAGAACATTGCTCTCAACCATGTTCTCCAAATCCAAATCCAGGATCCGTTTACATCCTTAGACCCACATGCTGGATGAAACCTACAAAAAAGTTTCCATGTGAAAAAAATGAATTGTCATTTGCACTTCTCAAAGAAATTGTGTCCATGTAAAAAGCAATGTCAAAAATTTTAAAGTTAAATGAGTTCTCACTCCACACTGAGAACGTTCTCAAGCAGTTAAATTGCTGTTCATTAATGGAGCCAAGTACGGTTCATATTTTGTTAAGAATCTTGGAGGTGACAGGGTAATTATCTTACTCTTGGCATTGCTAATTCTCCTTCCCCTTTCCCCCCTTTGAAAGAAACCCACTCCGACTCCTTTCTACAAGTTGACTTTTTAAAAGTCAAAAAGTTACTTCCATATATTTAAAAAGCTCTTTTTAGGCCCAGGAGTCTTCCTTCACTCGGTTTAACAAGGTTTCCATGATACCAAAAATGCAACTTATGTTCAGGCCAATGTGAGTAGAAAGCCTCTTTACCCAAGATAAAATGAATGTAGGAGAGAAGTAGAGAATGGCAAGAGGAGGGCAGTTACTACATCTCTTTTGTCTTACCTATATTCATGTAGGGGTGCCTGTTAGCTACGGTGATCCAGGTGATGGTCATCTCAAGGCTTGACTACTGTAACACCCTCTACATTGGCCTTCCTTTGTCAGTGATCCAGAAACTGAAGCTGGTGCAAAATGCGGCGGCTCGTCTTCTCGCCGGGGTGCCGGCGAGGTGTCGTATCACCCCAATTCTACAATAGCCGCACTGGCTTCTGATCGAGTACCGGATCACTTTCAAGGTGCTGGTACTAACCTTTAAGGCCTTATATGGTCTGGGGCCGGCGTACCTGAGGGCCCGCTTATCCCCCTACCAACCCCAGAGATTACTTCGGTCCGAGGACCAAAATTTGCTTGAAGTCCCCAACATCCGGACTTATCATCTGTCCTCTACTAGGCAGAGAGCCTTCTCGATTGTGGCCCCTTATTTTTGGAATGCCTTGCCAGTTGAAACCTGAACCATCCGAGAGCTACTTGCTTTTCGGAAAGCCTGTAAGATCTTTCTTTTCCGACAAGCTTTCGATGGGTGAATAACTCGGGACTATGTCTGTTCTCCTTTTTATTGTATTTTAAAGTTGGTTGTATTGTTTTAATCTACTGCTGTAAACCGCTCCGAGCCAAATTGGGAGTGGCGGTATACAAGCCTAATAAATAAATAAATAAATAGCGCAGTGGGTTAAACTGCTGAGCTGCTGAACTTGCTGACCAAAAGGTCGCAGGTTCGAATCCAGGGAGTGGCATGAGCTCCCATTATTAGCCCCAGCTTCCACCAACCTAGCAGTTCGAAAACATACAAATGTGAGTAGATCAATCAGCACCGCTCCAACAGGAAAGTAATGGCACTCCATGCAGTCATGTTGGCCACATGACCTTGGAGGTGTCAATGGACAATGCCGGCTCTTTGGCTCGGAAATGGAGATGAGCACCAACTCCCAGATTCAGACACAACTAAGATTAATGTCAGGGGAAAACCTTTACATTTATATTTATGTACTCTCTTCAGGCAAAATAATCAAATAGGGCTTTAATAAGGAATTAATGTCAGCAGAAGCCATGTATAAATATGTGAGAGGAAGCCACAGGGAGGAGGGAGCAAGCTTGTTTTCTGCTTCCCTGGAGACTAGGACACAGAACAATGGCTTCAAACTACAAGAAAGGAGATTCCATCTGAACACGAGGAAGAACTTCCTGACTGTGAGAGCCGTTCAACAGGGGAACTCTCTGCCCCGGAGTGTGGTGGAGGCTCCTTCTTTGGAAGCTTTTAAACAGAGGCTGGATGGCCATCTGTCAGGTGTGATTTGAATGCAATATTCCTGCTTCTTGGCAGGGGGTTGGACTGGATGGCCCATGAAGTCTCTTCCAACTCTTTGATTCTATGATTCTATGATTGGCTGAAATGATTAAAAATTGCACCTTTAACCTTCACTGCACAAAAATAATAGTTTGTAGAGATTTACTACCAAATACTTAGGAAGCCAATTTCATTTTACCTATTCCTACCCAATAAAGAGAAATAATTCTCTTTCATAATTCTATGATTCTATGAAGCATAAGAGCTCCAAAATGCTGTAATATGCTTGAACCTAAACCGGACTTTTTATTCTCTCCAACCCTTTCTAGATTTCCCTTTTATAGTGGATTCATACAAGGTCTATTTTCCACAAACTCCACCAATGTGTTCACTAGGCTTGGTTGATCAAGAAAAAAAAATGGTTCTAAACTCGTTTTGTATATAGGGGGCATTGGCAGTTCAATTTTGAAATTATTTCCAAAATTTTCTTTAAAAAAAAATTGGAAATACCAGGAAATACAAATTGCTTCCTTTGTTTCGTTAATGAAAGGTGCCCCTCCCTCCCTCCAAAACCATTAAAATCTCGCAGTTTCCCTTCCTTCCCTTGCGGCAAGCTTCCATGCAGAAGGGAGAGGTGGGCATGGCCAAGCACAGCCCTCCTTGGAGGCCTCACCCCCAGGGACCTCCGAGGAGTGCTGTGCTTGGCCACGCCCACCTCTCCCTTATGCATGACTGACACAGCTTGCCAGGGAAGAGAAGGAAAGGTGAGGGATTTTAAAACTAACACTTTAAAAATCTCTCACCTTTCCTTACCTTCCTGGCAAGCTGTCCGTCATGCAGAAGGGAGAGGTGGGCGTGGCCAAGCACAGCCCTCCTCAGAGGTCGCTGGGGGCGAGGCCTCCAAGGAGGGGTGTGCTTGGCCACGCCCACCTCCTTCCTCTTTGCATCGGTGGCTTTGCGAGGTGGGCTTTGCATTTACGATTCACTGGCGGAAGTCGTAAGGAAGATGGCGGACGCGGCTTCGAAATGGCAAGATCACTTCCGGGTTCCCAAATCGTGTCAATACCGCTTCTAAAGGTATTTATTTAATGAATTAATAACGAGATAAGAAATTAACGAACTGGATCAACCAAGCCTAGTGTTCACATTTGGGCATATTGAGTATCCGTGCCAAGTTCGGCCCAGATCCATCATTGTTTGAGTCCACAGTGCTCTCTGGATGTAGGTGAACTACAACTCCAAAACTCAAGGTCAATGCCCACCAGACACTTCCAGTATTTTCTGTTGGTCGTGGGATTCTGTGTGCCAAGTTTGCTTCAAATCCATTGTTGGTGGAGTTTAGAATGCTCTTTGATTGTAGGTGAACTATAAATCCCAACAACTACAACTCCCAATTGTCAAGGTCAATTTTCCCCAAACTCCACCAGTGTTCACATTTGGGCATATTGAATGGTGTAGTGCGCTCTGGGTGTAGGTGAACTCCAAGATCTATTTTCCACAAACTCCACTAGTGTTCATATTTGGGCATATTGAGTATCTGTGCCAAGTTTGGTCCAGATCCATCATTGTTTGAGTCCACAGTGCTCTCTGGATGTAGGTGAACTACATGATCTATTTTCCACAAACCCCACCAGTGTTCACATTTGGGCATATTGAGTATCTGTGCCAAGTTTGGTCCATATCCAACATTGTTTGAGTCCACAGCGCTCTCTGGATGTAGGTGAATTACAACTCCAAAACTCAAGGTTAATGCCCACCAAACACTTCCAGTATTTTCTGTTGGTCGTGAAGTTCTTTGTGTCAAGATTGGTTCAATTCCATTGTTGGTGGACTTCAGAATGCTCTTTGATTGTAAGTGAACTATAAATCCCAGCAACTACAACTTCCACATGACAAAACCAATCCATCCCCCAGCCCCACAGGTATTCAAATTTGGGCGTTGGGTATTTGTGCCAAATTTGGTCCACTGAATGTAAATACATCCTGCATATTGGATATTTACATGAAGATTCATAACAGTGGCACAATTCCAGTTATGAAGCAGCAACAAAATAATGTTATGGTTGGGGGTCACCACAAAATGAGGAAATGTATTAAGGGGTTGTGGATTAGCAAGGTCAAGAAACACAATTTCAGTTCCACCAACTTGCACTGCGCCTGATGGAGTTTGCATCTTCTTTTCATAGTATCTATGAGATGTACATGCAGGACTCTTGAGATGCTCGCTGTCACACTCGTACTCACTCTCCCACCAAACCAACCCCCAGATTTCCCAGTAATGTATTTAATTTCTCCCCCATCTTAAAATAATGGGGAATAATGGCAATGCCAGAAGCCCTCTTCTGTGAAGTCAAAACAGAACCCTATAAAAACGGATGGCACAGAAATGACTTCTGAAGTTGTCTAGTGATATCTTATAATTATCCCTCTGGGCACTTATAATTGTTCTCATGACATGTAATTATGTAGATAAATTTAAGTGTAAAAAACCATTAACTGTGCGAGTGTTTAACATGTGCGAGGGCTGGAAATGTGTTGCTCTCGCCTCGCAGAAATCAAAGCTTACATAAATGTCATCATGCGAGAGATCTTTTGCAAAAAAAAAAGTTTCTTTTTATTACGTCCTGCTTTGTTGTACGTGCTCAGAATTGGGAATTAATTGCTTGCGTATATCGGAGGGAGAAGTTGCTGATATCATGGGGAAAAAAATAAGAATTGCAATCAGGTATGTCGTGGAAGGCTTTCATGGCTAGAATCAATGGGTTGCTGTAGGTTTTCTGGGCTGTATGTTCCAGAAGCATTCTCTCCTGATGTTTCACCCACATCTATGGCAGGCATCTTCAGAGACTGAGGGGTCTGTTGGAAACTAAGTAAGTGAGGAAACTAAGTAATTTGGGGAATGCCCAGGGTGGGAGAAAGAACTCTTGTCTACTTGATGTACGTATGAATGTTGCAGTTTGCCACCTTGATTAGCATTAGTTTCAAGGCCTGGTTAATTGCTTCCTGTGGAATCCCCATCTGAGAGGTGTTAGCTGGCCGTGATTGATTCTTGTCTGGGATTCCCATGCCTTTTGAGTCTTGTACTTTATTTACTGTTCTGATTTTAGAGAGTTTTTTTAAATACTGGTAGCCAGATTTTGTTCATTCTCATGGTTTCCTCCTTTCTGTTGAAATTGTCCACATACTTCATGTCGATTTCAATGCCTTCTTTGTGTAGTCTGACATGGTAGTTGTTAAGAGTGGTCCAGCATTTCTGTGTTCTCAAATATTAAGGTAAAGGTAAAGGTTTTCCCCTGACATTAAGTCCAGTCGTGTCCGACTCTGGGTGTTGGTGCTCATCTCCATTTCTAAGCCGAAGAGCCGGCGTTGTCCTTAGACACCTCCAACGTCATGTGGCCAGCATGACTGCGTGGAGCACCATTACCTTCCTGCCAGAGCAATATCTTTTGATCTACTCACATTTGCATGTTTTTGAACTGCTAAGTTGGCAGAAGCTGGGGCTAACAGCAGGAGCTCACCTGCTCCCCAGATTCAAACCTGTGACCTTTTGGTCAGCAAGTTCTGCAGCTCAGTGGTTTGACCCTCTGCATCAACAGTGGCTCAAATAATATGCTCTAGAAACGGCAGTTTTCCTTCATTTTCTTTTTCCATGGTGAATTGGATGTTTGGGTGGATGCTGTTGAAGTGGTCCAGGAACTTTTTCAGTTCTTCTTCTCCATGTCTCCAAATGGTGAAGGTGTCATCCACATATCTATGTCATGACATAGCAGAGCACCTGATGAACCTGATGAACCAAACCCGGGCACCGCATATTATTTGAGTTCACAGAAATGCTGGACAATTTCAACATTCACATGTACCTCAAGCAGAGAAGAGTTCAGATTGTTACCTGGAGCAAGTTACAGGGAGCGGTCAACCCCCCTGTTCAAACAGCTCCACTGGCTGCCGATAAGCTTCCAGTCCCAATTCAAGGTGCAGGTTATCACCTATTAAGCTCTAAATGGTTCAGGACCCGCCTATCTTCATGACCGCATCTTCCCCTACGAGCCAACACGGTCCTTAAGATCTTCCGGGGATACTCTTCTCTCGCTCCCACCCCTGTCTCAGGCGTTGTTGGTGGGGATGAGGCAAAGGGCATTCTCAGTGGTGGCCCCTCATCTCTGGAACTCCCTCCCCAGAGAGATTAGGCTGGCACCCTCCCTATCCACATTCTGTAAGGAACTAAAGCCGTGGATGTTTCGTTGTGCATTCGACTGATGACTCCTTTGATAGATGGTCCCTAACCATGAGCTGAATTCAAGTTTCTATATTTGACTACTACACTTTTATGTAAAGCTGAAATGATCCTGTTATAATTGCTCTATTTCTATGCTACTATACGCTCTATCCACCTTATTGACCAACCTATCCTTTAACTCATTTCCACATTGGCCCCCTCCCCCAAAAAATGAGAGTAGAAGTATCTCTGTTGTTGCTTATGATGCCTGTTTATTATTGTTTATGATGATGCTGTTTTTATGGTATTTTAATATGTTATTGTTCTGTTTTTAATCGTATGTTGCCTTGGGCTTGACCCCATGTAAGCCGCCCCGAGTCCCCTCGGGGAGATTGAGGCGGGGAGAAAAATAAAGTTCTTTTTCTTCTTCTTCCCCCACCCTGGACATTCCACAGCTATATAAACCTGTAAAACTGTATATATATTTGAGTATAAGCTGAGCTTTTCAGCACATTTTTTAGGCTGACATAGCCCCCCTCGGCTTATACTCGAGTCAAAGTTATTTATTATTTTACTCTGTTGTTGTTGTTACATTTATTACTTTAATCTTATTATTATTATTATTATTATTATTATTATTATTATTACATTGACATTATTACATGTATTATTTTTACTCTTTTATTTTTATTACATTTATTATTTTACTCTTATTATTTTACATGTGTTATTTTTCTTTATTATTGTCACTATGACATTTCCATTATTTTACTCCATTATTAGGAGCCCCCGGTGATGCAGTGGGTTAAACCCCTGTGCCGGCAGGACTGAAGACCGACAGGTCGCAGGTTCGAATCAAAGGAGAGGCGGATGAGCTCCCTCTATCAGCTCCAGCTCCTCATGCGGAGACATGAGAGAAACCTCCCACAAGGATAAAAACATCAAATCATCCAGACATCCCCTGGGCAACGTCCTTGCAGACGGCCCATTCTCTCACACCAGAAGCGACTTGCAGTTTCTCAAGTCGCTCCTGACACGACAAAAAAACCCTCCATTATTACTATTTTATTACATTTATTATTTTACTATATTATTATTGGAAGGACAATAAGCACATTTACATTGAAGAAGGTTAGAATAATGTTTTAATCAAAGTTGGACAGTCTTATCTTAAATTACAGTTTTATGTAAACATTCAAAAATATTTAACCTCATGATTTTATTTATTTATTTATTTACAGTTCTTATATTCCGCCCTTCTCACTCCGCAGGGGACTCAGGGCGGATTACAGTAAACACATATATGGCAAACATTCAATGCCAGTTTGACAAACAACATTTAACAAACAAATGCACCAAGGCTATTTAACTGTTTTTCTGGCCGCCGGGGGAGCTGCTGCTTTTCATCGTCCATCAACGACACCGATGAAGTTCTTCCTCATTCCACATTCCCCGGAGTCTTCTTTCTTTATGGCCTCATAAATTAGTTAAATTTAGCCTCCCACACAAGGTGGTCCCTTATTTTCCTACTTGACAGATGCAACTGTCTTTCGGGTTGCAAAGGTCGACAACGGGCTACACAATGGCTGGACACCCACTCCAGCCCGGGCTGGCTTCGAACTCATGACCTTTAGGTCAGAGTGATCTTAATGCAGCTGACACTCAGCCAGCTGCGCCACAATCCTGGTCCGATGCCTCAATTAATGTAATTTTGTTGGTATCTATTTTTATTTTGAAATCTACCAGTAGCTGCCCTATTTCCTGCCCTCAGCTTATACTCGAGTCAATAAGTTTTTCCAGCTTTTGTGGTAAAATTAGGTTATTCAGCTGATATTCAGGTTGGCTTATACTCAAGTATATATGGTGCTTAGTTTCCAACAGAACCCTCAACCTCTGAGGATGCCTGCCATAAATGTGGGCAAAACGTCAGGAGAGAATGCTTCTGGGACATGGCCACACAGCCCAGGAAACTCACAGCAACCATGCAATCAGATAATTCTTTTGCAAGAGTAACCTAATTTTACTCAGATGGGCTTACTCTTGAGTAGAAGTATAGGTCTTGTCCATTGTGAGCTTATGAAAATGGAGTGCCACGTTTCAGTATGTGACCGTACACCCAAAAGTTTTGTTGTGAAGTTTATACTTAATGTACTTAATGTTTATGCTTAATGTGTGGATTTCAGGTGTAAACAATAATTTAGCACAATATAGTTTTGACATTCTATTTAGCTTCGAATTCAGTATCAGTGGGGAAGGTCCTTGCTCCAAATGAGAAGAAACTCATTGAGATATGTATCATGCTGTTTAGTCTTCTGCATACTTACCTGGAAGTAAATAACATTTCCATTCAAAAGTGTTAAGTGTATAATGGATTTGAACATGCTTAATCAGAAGGAAATTAAACTTACTTCAGTTAGGGTTTTGCAAAAGAAATTACATCCAAGGTTGTTGTACTCTTAGTTGATAAAGATCCATCCTAACATGTTATGGCAGTTTACTTGAGACAAAAGATGCATCATAATGGGTATTATTCACAATTATTCCCCAAATTTAAAGTTTTCATGAAGTTTTATCCTCTTACTTCCAAGGATATCTATATCTTTAACAGGTCAATTCCATTTATTTTATACTAGCTTGGGTATTCAGTGTTGCCTGTCTTATTTGAAAGTTGATTTTTAATTGTACAAAATGCATAAGGTTTTGGGTGAACTACAGTTCACATCATGCCAAGTTAATCCCAAGAAACTCCATCAGTACTTAAAAGCTGTTACGTTGGGCAAGTTTGCTCTGTTGTTGCTTACGATGCATCATTGGTTGGGTTCAATGTACTCTCTGGCTGTAAGGTAAACTACAACTCACACTATGGTGACTCAGCCCCTTCAAACCCCTCCAGTAGGTTGAATTAGTCATGGGGGTTCTGTGTGCCAAGTTTGGTCCAGTCCAGCAACAGTGGAGGCCACAGTTTCTCTGGTTGTAGGTGAACTACAACTCCCAGAAAGGAAGGTGAGTTCCCCTCAAACCCCTCCGGTAATCAAATTTTGGCATATCAGGAATGTGTGCCTAATTTGGTCCAGATCCATCATTATGTGGGCTCACAGTGCTCTCTGGATCAAGGTGAACTACAACTCCAAAACTCAAGGCCAATGCCCACAAAGACCTTTCAATGTTTTCTGTTGGTCATGGGAGTTCTGTGTGCCAAGTTTGGTTCAGTTCCATCATTGGAGGAGTTCAGAATAGTTTTATGTGAACTATAAATCCCAGCAACTACAACTCCCAAATGACAAAATCAACCCCCCCTCCAAAAAAACACCCCACCAATACGCAAATTTTGGCATATCAGGTATTTGTGAATTTCCCCCTAAGACTTCTAGTATTTTTTGCTGGTCGTGGGGGCTCTGTGTGCCAAGTTTGGTCCAATGTGTGCAATAGGCTGTAAGAGCACCTAAAGCTTTGGAGAGCTTCTGTTCAACCATCTCAAAGCTCCCTGCACAATCATCAGCATAGATGAAACCCAGCTACCTGTGGTGCTATTACATTAATGCTTTATGAAGATCTCGTCTTAAGATTTGACTTCTAACAAGGTCACACCATTCTTGACTAGTGGTTTTCAGGTGGTTTCTATGTTCATAGGGATTCACATTTTGCCAAATGGAAGTAACATCATGTTTACCTTTGCAATAAGGTTATGGTGCACTAGAGTTTCCAATAAATTATGGACTTTCCAATAGTCACAACATTAGGAAGGTTGAGAACCACTGCTTTAGAGTAAAGAAACACCTTCCACCTGGCACATCCTATTGCAGTCCTGTATTTTCCCCAAACAGATCTGTGGATGTTGGAGCTCAGCCTGTGATTGTGTTTCAGGATCAGGATGCTTTGGATGTGGGGAATGATGTCAATGAGTTTCAAGATGGCAATCATTTGGTCAATGATATTGATGCAGAGAATGACCAGGGGATCCTTATTCAAAGTGTAGTTTCCCATGAGAATGTTCCTGAGGGGTGTGGGGATGATGGTGTGCTCCCTGAATTGTTACCAGAGTTTTCCCATGATAGGGAACATGAAAACAGCTCAGCACCTGGCTCAGCGGCAGTAAGTAATGAGGAAATAGATAGACGGGAGGAGATCAGTCAAAACAGGAGAGCTGAACAGTGGCTTTGGTGTTCTGCCAGGCTCCGAGAGCAAAAGATAAGAAATTCTCAGCTAAAGCGAAAACAATTTCTGAGTGCTAGAGACATAGCTGATGAGGAGATAAAGTCCCAAATACAGGATATGTAGTCAGATGAAGCATCGTTCGAAATCAAGTCAATATCTCATCCCTGTTTCATGGAAGCTTTGCTTGGAAAATTCATGTTTTAAGTGTCTTTGTTTCATGGTTTTGATTCTTGGATTCTGTGCTTTTATATTCATGCCTTGGATCCATGTTTCCTGATTTCTTGCATTTCATTTGGGAAGTTTTGACTTTGTTTTTATGGACTTGGCTGGACTATTACCCTGGAGTACTTTGTTCCTGCTTATCTTCCTATCTAATTGGATTTACCTATTTCTTTAAAGTGCTTTTTACTTTACTGCTTTTTAATTATCTTCAAATAAACAGATTGTTTCCCTATCCAACATTGTGGTGTTTAAAGTCAGAGGGCCTTTCCTGTCCTGGAGTGCAACAGTGGATTTATTAAGACACCAACACTTGTCCAATGTATTCCCTTTATTGAACTGTATTAGTTAATGCAATCAGATTAAGTCACATTTATAAAGCAGACCATCCAGTTGCACTGAAACCGATGATATTCATTACATAGTTTCTTTTTATTTTTAATCACTGTCCGGTGAACTGGCAAATCCAATCAAAGCATTAGTCTTTAATTGTTTTTAAAAAAAATCCAAAAAAGTGTAAAAAAAATATTCAGACAATAGCCAAGCCATCACATCACAATGCACAATTACCTAAAATTGCAATTAAAAAGCAGTTAAACAGGGAAGGAGGAGGGGAAAGAAAAGGAAAGCAAAGCAAAGAAGGGAGAAAAAAAATCACTTCTAAAATCTTGGAACTATCCGTATAATACAAGAAGCAACAAAGGGCAAGAGCATCAAAGCAGCTTCCTATCTAGCAACTATAAATCCAGTCAGAAGCAGAAGCTTTTAAAGTACACTAAGCTCAAGCAGGACAATAAAAAATACTGCGCATGGAATACTTTTAATCTCTTCCATTAATATTCATTTCCAGCTGCTTATAATAGCAGCGCCTCATGGCCAAATCATTAGAGTTTTACATCTGGGTTGCAAATGACACTTTGATTGGATGTAATGTTCAAATGGTCCTCCCCACTGAGTTTCCGTCAAGTCTTCTGCAGAGAGGTGTCCCGTCGAGTCGGGGGCTCACTGAGCGTGCTGGCTCAACGTGTGGTTCTGCAAAAAGATGGGGGAAAGGAGACGTGCGTGAGGGGCAGAATAATAGCGCGCGAGCCCGGACCCTCCTACTCAGTCGCGTTTGTGCAGAACCCAACATAAAAGCTTTGCAATTATTACAGAACAAAATGCAATAATAAGAAAAAAGGAAGGGGGAGAGAAAGAAAATGCTCCTAAGTAACAGCTGCCAACGTGACACGTTTGCTGTGAACCCATAGATCTGTTAATGCTGGCGTGAACTTAAGGGAAAGGGGTGGGGTGGGGGCACAAAGAGGAAGGAGAACACAACTCAATGAAATTCAGTTCGCAAAGTTGTGCCGAGAGGATTTCGCGGCATCTTGGTGAAGAAGCGACGGCCTCCGGGACTTCCTTCGCTGTAGCAATTAAACAACGTTTGCTGTCATTTAGGAATGCCCACCCTTTTCTTTTTGCCACATCTTAGTTTATCTCACTCGGCACTGATAGGAAATCTAGCTGGAGAAAGATGACAGACTGCAATCCATGCATAGACACATGGTTGAAAGTTGGGGAAATAATTCAGATATACCAATTGCTGCATTTTGTCCAACCTGAATCTGTGAAGCCCACCTCCTCCAAGGTGAACTGAGCCACCTAAACTGGGCTCTACAGGCTGGTCCGGCTTACCTATCCGAATGTATCTCTCCTTATGAACCATCTAGGACTTTAAGATCGTCTGGGGAGGCCCTGCTCTCGATCCCGCCTTCCTCACAGATGCGTTTGTTGGGGACGAGAGACAGGGCCTTCTCAATGTTGGCCCCTCAGCTGTGGAATGCCCTCCCCAGGGATAGAAGATCGGCTCCCTCCCTTCTAACATTCCGCAAAATGGTTAAGACCTGGCTCTTCAAGCAAGCTTTTTCTACTGGAGCATAATTAGACGTAAATGAATATATGGAATGACTGACGATCCAACTGGACAACGATTTTAGTAAGGAGATGCCAAGGAGCTTGTTTTTACAGATATATTTGCTTTTTATATTACATTTTAAATGTTGAATTGGAATATATGGAATGACTGACGATGCAACTGGACAACGATTTTAATAAGGAGACGCCGAGGATCTTGTTTTCACAGATATATTTGCTTTTTATATTACATTTTTATAATTGTTTTAACTGTATTTTGATATTTGTTATGGCATCAAATCGCTGCTGACTGTGAACCGCCTTGAGTCACCCCTGGCTGAGAAAGGCGGTATACAAATGCGGTAAATAAATAAACAAACAAACAAATAAATAAATAAATAAATAAGACACCACCTCAGACATCAGAAAAGCTGCAAGGCCAAGAATCAGACACGAGAGTCAAGACAAAGGTCCACCCAGAGGAAAAGTGTTGTTACCATACATCAAGGGAACCACTGACTGCATAGGGCAGCTGATGAGGAAACACAACATACAAACTATCTACATACCCACTAAGAAAATCCAACAAATGCTACGTTCAGCAAAGGACAAGAGGGATCCTCTTTCCTCTGCGGGACTCTACTGTATACCATGCAGCTGTGGACAAGTCTACAGAAGGACCACCAAACTCAGCAGCATTAGCCAAACACGAATCAAGGAACATACCCACATTATGTAGATACCTACATAAACACTCCAACCATCACCAAAGTAAAAAAAGAAGCTCAATTAAAGCCTTGGCAGACAGTGCAAAAAGAATCTGTGAAGCCCACCTCCTCCAAGGTGAACTGAAACACCTAAACTGGGCTCTACAGGCCAATGGAGACTCCACCTCAGACATCAGAAGAGCTGCAAGACTGAGAACAAGCCACGAGAATAAAGACAAAAATCCACCCAGAGAAAAAGTGTTCTTGCCATACTTCAAGGGAACCACTGACCGCACAGGGAAGCTGATGAAGAAACACAACCTACAAACTATCTACAGAGCCACTAAGAAATTCCAACAAATGCTATGTTCAGAAAAGGACAAGAGGGATCCTCTCACCTCTGCAGGAGTCTATCCTATTCCATGCAGCTACATGGGGACCACCAAAATCAGCATTGCCCAAACATGAATCAAGGAACATGAAAGGCACTTCAGACTACATCAACCAGATAAATCAGCTATAGCAGAACACCTTATGAACCAACCTGGGCACAGCATATCATTTGGGAACACAGAAATTCTGGACCACTCTAGCAACTACCATGTCAGACAACACAGAGAAGCCATTGAAATCCACATGAAGCATGTGGACAATCTGAACAGAAAGGAGGAAACCATTAAAATGAACAAAATCTGACTACCACTATTAAAAAAAACCTTCTAAAATCAGGACAGTAAATAAAGAACAACACTTAGAAAACAGAGGAATTCCAGACAAGAATGAATCAACGCCAGCTAACACCTCCCAACAACACCTTCCCCCAGGCAGCAACCAGCCAGGCCTTGAAATTGCAATGCCATTAAATGCTAATCAAGGTGGCAAAATAGCAACAGTAACACCGTGCCTCAAACAGTCAAGAGTTCTTTCTTCCAACTAACACCTCCCAACAAAGGATTCCCTCAGGCAGCAACCAGCCAGGCCTTGAAACTGCAAGCCCATTAAATGCTAATCAAGGTGGCTAATCGCAACATTCACACCGTGCCTCAAGCAGACAAGAGTTCTTTCTCCCACCCTGGACATCATTATTCCACAGATATGTAAACCTCACTTACTTAGTTTCTATCTCACTTGCATTGTTCCCATCTATCTATCTATCTATCTATCTATCTATCTATTACATCTAGAATTCTGTTACTTCCTTCTAAGTTGCCTAAAGTTACTCTTTATATCAGAAGAGGGAGAGAAATCCTCCAAAATCTCCTATGACTGAGATGACATTGAACTAATGGCAATTGTCTGGTGACAAAGTTTAACAGTTGGAGGTTCCATTGGCAGGCCTTGTCTCTGGAGGTAGCAATAACCCCATTTAAATGGTTGACAGTGTTGCTCAATGTGTTCCAACAGACCTCTCAACCTCTGAGGATGCCTGCCATAGATGTAGGTGAAACTTCAGGAGAGAATGCTTCTGCAACATGGCCACATAGCCTGGAAAACTCACAGCAACCCATTAAAATATATTGTTTAGTTGTGATTTATGGCCCAATAGGAGAAGTAGCTGTCCCTATTTCATAGATACAGAATGGGGGACGCCTGGCTCGAGAGCAGTACGTGTGAAAAAGATCTTGGAGTCCTCGTGGACAACAAGTTAAACATGAGCCAACAATGTGATGTGGCGGCAAAAAAAGCCAATGGGATTTTGGCCTGCATCAATAGGAGCATAGTGTCTAGATCTAAGGAAGTAATGCTACCCCTCTATTCTGCTTTGGTTAGACCACATCTGGAATATTGAGTCCAATTCTGGGCACCACAATTCAAGAGAGATATTGACAAGCTGGAATGTGTCCAGAGGAGGGCGACTAAAATGATCAAGGGTCTGGAGAACAAGCCCTATGAGGAGCGGCTTAGGGAACTGGCCATGTTTAGCCTGAAGAAGAGAAGGCTGAGAGGAGATATGATAGCCATGTATAAATATGTGAGAGGAAGCCACAGGGAGGAGGGAGCAAGCTTGTTTTCTGCTTCCTTGGAGACTAGGACGCGGAACAATGGCTTCAAACTACAAGAGAGGAGATTCCATCTGAACATTAGGAAGAACTTTCTGACTGTGAGAGCTGTTCAGCAGTGGAACTCTCTGCCCCGGAGTGTGGTGGAGGCTCCTTCTTTGGAAGCTTTTAAGCAGAGGCTGGATGGCCATCTGTCAGGGGTGATTTGAATGCAATATTCCTGCTTCTTAGCAGGGGGTTGGACTGGATGGCCCATGAGGTCTCTTCCAACTCTTTGATTCTATGATTCTATAGTCCATCTGATGGCGATCTCGTAATATGAAATGAATGAATGGCCTTCCAAGCCCGTTCTCTTGGGCTTTGCAAGACAAAGAGTCTAGTTGAGCCATGATTTCTAAATATGGGTGCCAAATTAGCTCTGCACTGGTACCATCAAGAGAATATAGTGGTCCCAACCCAGGGAAGCCCAGAGTGGAGTACAAGGAGCACACAACACTGCAGTTACGTCAGCTCCACTGGCTGCCAGTCTGCTATGTGTCACATTCTACCAATCTGTTGCTTTGGTACATGAAGGAAGAGCTCACTCAAATTTAAAGGCAAATGAATCTAAGAATATGGTGCCCCTCTTTGGGAGGCAAAAAGTAACTCTAGCTTTGAAAACATTTCAAGGCAATATTCTCACCGCTAAAGCATTTTGCAGCAGAAAGGGATTAACAGGTGGGCTGGGAGAGAAGGCGACTGTGTTGCTCAGTGGTTTAATCTTGGTGAAAGGATGACATTTACCGCACACTGCTGCAATTAGCTTCCCTCCCTCCATAAAAGGAATGGCAACCAAGCCCCTCCAGGGAGACATTACGGTTCAGACATCCTGTCTGTCATTTGCCAAGAGGCTAAATAAATCCTAATGCTATGCAGAAGTTGTATATTCAGTCTAATGCAAACGGAAGTCGTGTCTCGGAGTTACAAGCACCTTAGGGACCATGTCTGGAATATCCAGCTCTTGGAAGGACTGGAGATCTCTTGACGCTTGAGCACCGTCTTTGTGCTGAGGTCTACGACTCCTACAGCTTTTAGACAGAGATCTTTTTTCCCCCAATGATCCGGTGAATCAACATTCTCTCATACTGATCTGGTGGTACAGAATGAATGGGTGGCCATTGCAAGGCAAAGGGTCTCCCTAAACCATGATTTGTGAATGTGGGTGCCAAATTTTCTTCAAAGACTGGAAGCTCTGCACCAGTACCATGAAGATAGACACGATGGTCCCAAGCCAGAGGAAATGAAGTGAGCTCACATCCTACAAACTAGTTAGTACCATTGATGAAGGCTCATTCATTGCAAGGGAGATGTTTGTATACTTTCAGTTGCGTGCCTACATGCCCTTTCACTTTACAGCATAACAGTCTTGCAATTGTATTTCTTTCATTTCAATACAGCTCAATTTTAGATAAACATTACACGAGAGGAGAGAGAGTAGCCTACCACAAAATCTACATGGGAAAAAGTCCCCAAAGAAGAGTGGAACGTAAATTAAATTTGTGTTACAGCACTATTATTTTTTTTTGCTGGGAATTCTTGACTGACAACACTGGTCTGTCTGTCTGACTGTCTATCAATCAATCAATCTATCTATCTATCCATCTATCCAACCATCTATCCATCCATCAGTCTATCCATCTATCCATCCATCTATCCTCCATCCATCCATCTATTCTCCATCTATCCATCCATCTACCCATCCATCTATCCTCCATCTATCAATCAATCTATCAATCTATCTATCAATCCATCTATCCAACCATCTATCAATCCATCTGTCCATCCATCTATCAATCCATCTATCCTCCATCTATCCATCCATCCATCCATCCATCACAATGGTTTCCAACCTTTTTTTGACCAGGGACCACTTGACCAGGAACCACTTTGACCAAGGACCAATTTGACCATGGACCACCTTGACCAAGGACCACTTTGAACAAGGACCACTTTGACCAGGGACCACCTTGACCAAGGAGCCCTCTCTAACATTTGGGATGCCCACTTTTGTTGTTGTATGCCATCAACAGTTTCTGACTTACGGCAACACCAAGGTAGACCTTTTCTAGGTCCTCTAGTGCAATGGTTCCCAACCTTTTTTCGACCAGGGACTGTCATTTATCTATCATCTATTCAATCGTCTATCTATCTATCTATCTATCTATCTATCTATCTATCTCTATCACAGTGGTTCCCAACCTTTTTTTTTTTTTGACCAGGGACCATTTGATCAGGGATCACTTTGACCAGAGACCATCTTGACCAAGGACCACTTTGACCAGGGACCACTTGACCACAGTGGCTCTCAACCTTTTTGACCAGGGACCACTCTCCAATATTAGGAATGCCCACTTTTTTGTTGTATGCCTTCAAACAATTTCTGACTTATGGCAATCCTAAGGTAGATCTTTTCTAGCTCCTCTAGTTCAGTGGTTCCCAAACTTTTTTCGGCCAGAGACTGTCATTTATCTATCTTCTATCTCTTTATCTCTATCTACCTACCTACCTACCTACCTATCTTTCTGTCATCAATCATCTATCTATCTATCTATCTATCTATCTATCTATCTCATCTACAATTCTGTAACTTCCTTCTAAGTTGCCTAAAGTTACTCTTTATATCAGAAGAGGGAGAGAAATCCTCCAAAATCCCCTATTACTGAGATGACATCGGACTAATGGCAATTGTCTGGTGGCAACATTTAACTAATGGAGGTTCCAGTGGCAGGTCTTGTCTCTTAGAGGTAGCAATGACCCCATTTAAATACTTGATACAATAGTCCGCAAAGCGTTCACTTCCCTCGAACAGCCGCCAGGTGTCAGAAGTGATGTGGAGTTTCTAAAACCATGCCAATGTTCTTGCCGGCATTGTGGCCAGTGGGTTTCCCATGAAAATCTTCTCAAAGATGCTTATTCTTTTGGGCACCGCATGACAAAAGGTAAAAGGAATAGGCAGAAACCATGGCTATTTTGCTGTGTGTGTGTTAATGCATATCTGGACTTTTAAAAATTGAAACAGGAAAGAGATCAATTAAAACAGACCTTTCTAAATAGAATGCCAATCCAGCTATGCAGAATAAGAAGATGGTTATTCATGATTTGCTGTAGCTATGCATAAATTGGGAAAAGCGAAACAGATATTTAAAATATGCTTGCTTAACCAAATTTTGCTTCTTAGTGATGGAAGCCTCCTCTTCTATTGACTGGGGCACATCAGACTCATATTTGAACTTGATATCTCCAGTGGAACAACCACAAGCAGGATCCCTATTGCAAGCCCACTTTCTTGTGCTAAGCATATTTCAGTCAAGTCCAATACAGAAGACACAATAACATTGCACCTAGGCAAGAGGAAAAAGAACAGAAAAACTTTACTCTTATCAGCAGAGTTAAAATATAAACTTGCAATGTTGCGAACAGTGCAACAAACTTACATAGTCTTTGTAAGCAATACACAATAAGGCTTCTTCATCATCCAAATGAGAGAGCAGTAGAAATAGTTGAGCAAAATGCCTGAGCAAAGGCTCCTCAGAGCAAAAGCTGAACTGTATTCTAAAAACCATACAGTTATACCCCTCCAGGTGTAGTCCAAACTTACTAGTTGACCTACATTAGCAGCTGCACATAATAATTAACAGCCTAAGGTTTTCTTTAACACACACACACACATTTACTTGATCCTGTACGACTTACTCTAACACACTTCACATCAGATAGATGTGGAAATGTCATTATACTGTGTCACAATCAATAAGAGAACTGACTTCCATATCTCACCGATTTGGGGACTTTTATGATTGGGGAAATAGTTCCACAAAATCTTGAATACATAAATCAGCTGTGGATCTGTAACTCTCAGTTATGAATCTGCAACTGCAATGCAGTAGAGTCTTGCTTACCCAACACAAATGGGCCGGTAGAACATTGGATAAGTGAAAATGTTGGATAATAAGGAGGAAATAATGAAAAGCCTATTAAATGTGAAATTATGTAATGATTTTACAAATTAAGCACCAAAACATCATGTTTTACAACAAATTGACAGAAAAAGCAGTTCAAGACACGGTAACATTATGTAGTAATTACTCTATTTACAAATTTAGCACCAAAATATCACAATTTATTGAAATAGCTGTGCATCCGGACAGGAGGCAGAATGCATTGGATAAGGTTGGATAAGCGAGACTCTACTCCTATTCCAAAACTAAGCCAAAGTATTCTATGAGGGTTATCTGGAAAGTAACATTACAAGGCATGTAGCTCTCGTTGGAGGAGTTCAGAATAGTTTTGGGTTTTAGGTGAACTATAAATCCCAGAAACTACAACTCCCAAATGACAAAATCAACCCCCCAAAAACCTCCCCCCACCAGTACTCAAATCTTGGCATATCAGATATTTGTGAATTTCCCCCTAAGACTTCCAGTATTTTTTTTGCTAGTCATGGGGGCTCTGTATGCCACGTTTGGTCCAATGTGTGCAATAGGCTGTAAGAGCACCTAAAGCTTTGGAGAGCTTCTGTTCAACCATCTCAATGCTCCCTGCTTGAGTGGTGATGGCACAATCATCAGCATAGATGAAACACAGCTGCCTGTGGTGCTATTACATTAATGCTTTATGAAGATCCAGGCATGTAGCCGGGGGGGGGGGGGTGCTTGTTGGGCTTCAGCCCCCCCCCCCCCCCGAAATTCTCATGGTGGTTCGCGAAAAGGCCTTACTGGTGCATTATTTAAACTGTTACGTTTATTCATATCATGATCTGATCACCATATTCAATATATCCCATATGCATGGGGGTATTGGGGTAATGATACACAAGGTTTGCTAGGGTAGACCCTCTTTCACTCAGACTCAGCCCCCCCCCGAAACTCAGCCCCCCCCCGAAACCCCCCCTGAAAAAAACTCAGCCCCCCCCTCCCCCGAAACGAAATCCTGGCTACGGGCCTGATTGAAACAGTTTTGGATCTGGGTGGGAGGCAGACTGCGTTAGATAATATAGTACGCTGGATGAGCGAAGGTTGGATAAGTGAGATGCTACTGTACTTAATTCCAGCTAATGTTTATTTCCAAGGTCTGAAATGACTTGGGATATTTAACAAATTTAATTCTCCCCCTTCCTCCAAGAAGGTGACATACAACTTTGCAAGAATGTACTTGACTCGGTTTGTTCCTGTACTATCTGTTTCTATTAGACATCGCCCTTTATATTGCTGCATTTATCACACCCAAAAGCCCTGCAGCTGCCATTTTCACAAAGCAGCAACTTCTGATAAACAACTTTGCCTCACATCGTGGCAATCTGGATGCAATTTCTGTTAGGTAGGGAACGCAGCTCCATTATAGACACAGAGCATGCCTTACAGCCCTCTCCAATCTGGCACTCTCCAGATGTGTTGGGGCTCTGGATTTCCAGCATTGTCTCTGACAGGTTGGTAGAAGTGCCAACAGGTAGGCAAAAAGGGCTTGGAGCAAACTTATATAGTACAGCAAAGTAGATAGGAAATGAGGGAGAAAAAAAAGGATGTTTGTGTGTCACACTAGAAATATACTTCACTTATATGTCCTTCTTACATGAAACAATCCAGTGGCCTGTGAGTATTTCCTGCAAGAAAGGCATTCTGAAATAAATAAATCCTAAAATGATATTCTACATCTATTATTTGGCTAGCAAAGATTCCAAGGAATTACTTGCCCTATTGATTACATAACCCATCCAAAAACACATTGGTTTTTAGGCCAATAAAACTCCAGGAACAGGCCTAAAAACCAATGTGTTTTTGGATGGATTATGTAGAAAATTGCATTGGATAGCCTGCATCCGCTTCTTAGATATGGTTGCCACAGAGTTCTACTGGCGACTGGTAGGTGGCATATGTTCTGTATCTCAAAAACACAAGCTGATAGGGGGAAATGGTGCCATTTTTGGAACCAGCAGATCAAATATACCCATAAACAGGTCTAACATTTGAGGCACCAAAATGTGTGTTGGACAGTGGTCATAGCATCACTTTGCTCTGATTTATAGGCCAGATTTATACATTTATAACAGCCCGTGGTGCTGCAATCGGTGAAACCCTTGTGCCAACAGGACTGCTGACCAAATGGTCAGAGGTTTGAATCTGGGAAGAGCGGGTTGAGCTCCCTCTGTCAGCTCTAGCTCCCCATGCAGGGACATGAGATAAGCCTCCCACAAGGATGGTAAAACATCAAACATTCGGGTGTCTCCTAGGCAACGTCCTTGCAGATGGCCAATTCTCTCACACCAGAAGTGACTTGCAGTTTCTCAAGTTGCCCCTGACATGGAAAAAAATTAGAGAGCGTAGGGGCCTTACCACATTGGGACATAATCCATTTATATCAGTATGCATCCCATTTTTTTTTAGGACTGGATGCATACTGTATTGAGATGGGATGCATATTCTCCTTATCACATCTGATTATTACAATTCTTACAATTTGAAAATACTGCGCTTTTATTCATCACACCACAGAAGGCTGGCTCCTCCCAATCCATTCTAAACACCCCCTACATCACGCTATGACCTTTCAAAAAGTATTGTTGCTGATGGGATGCATACAGATTTTCCTATCACGTGCAAAAACAGCGCTTCAGCAATGGAAGAATGCATAGTACAGTAGAGTCTCGCTTTTCTGACATAAACGGCGGGCAGAATGTCAGATAAACAAAAATTTTGAATAATACGGAGTCTCCAACTATTACTTAGAATTACAGAATCAAAGAGTTGGAAGAGACCTCATGGGCCATCCAGTCCAACCCCCTGCCAAGAAGCAGGAATATTGCATTCAAATCACCCCCGACAGATGGCCATCCAGCCTCTGTTTAAAAGCTTCCAAAGAAGGAGCCTCCACCACACTCCGGGGCAGAGAGTTCCACTGCTGAACGGCTCTCACAGTCAGGAAGTTCTTCCTCATGTTCAGATGGAGTCTCCTCTCTTGTAGTTTGAAGCCATTGTTCCATTGCGTCCTAGTCTCCAGGGAAGCAGAAAACAAGCTTGCTCCCTCCTCCCTGTGGCTTCCTCTCACATATTTATACATGGCTATCATATCTCCTCTCAGCCTTCTCTTCTTCAGGCTAAACATGCCCAGCTCCTTAAGCCGCTCCTCATAGGGCTTGTTCTCCAGACCCTTGATCATTTTAGTCACCCTCCTCTGGACACATTGTCCGACAAGACACTAGACACCTAGAATACTAACAGCAGGGACTCATATGGTTAAGGCAAGGCAACGCTTCTGGGCTAGAGTGGCCCAGCAAGAACTGCCTGGATGCGGAAGAGGAGCATGGAAATCATAGAGGGAAGGAGGGAGGACCCTTCCCCTTCTGGTCCTGCCTCTTTTCCCCCTTTCATCTCTCCTCCTCCTCATCATCATCTTGACTTTTTCACTTATTGGGAATGGAGAGAGAGTTGGGGAGTGCTGTTTAATTGAAAGGGAAATGCTGGAGGAAAGGGGGTGTTGGGTAAGAGCATCGGATAAGATAGAATGTCAGATAAGCAAAGGTTGGATAAGAGAGACTCTACTGTATTTCAAAAAACACGATCAGAATTCTGTCTGCAAATAATAAGTTTCTGTGAAGCTTTGCAGATGAATTCCAAATGAATACTGACAGGATGGAGCAAATATCATGGATTGGGACCCGTTTGAAATCATTCTCAAATAGTCTGAGAACCATTAATACAGTTCCTCATGTGGTGGTGACCCCCAACCATAACATTATTTTCAATGCTACTTCATAAATGTAATTTTGCTACTGTTATGAATCATAATGTAAATATGTCATATGCAGGATGCATTTTCAGTCACTGGACCAAATTTGGCACAAATACCCCATACACCCAAATTAGTTTGTCATTTGGGAGTTGTAGTTGCTGGGATTTATAGTTCACCTATAATCAAAGACCATTGTGAACCTCACCAACAATGGAATTGAACCAATCTTGGCACACTGAACTCCCATGACCAAGAGTAAATACTGGAATAGTTTGGTGGGCATTGATCTTGGAGCACCATGGAGTCAAAGATTGATGTATCTAGACCAAACTTGGCACGGATCCTCAATATGCCTAAATGTGATCACTGGTGGAGTTTGGGGAAATTAGACCTTGACATTTGGGAGTTGTAGTTGCTGGGATTTATAGCTCACCTACAATCAAAGAACTTCCTGAACCCCACCAACGATAGGATTGGGCTAAACTTCCCACACAGAACCCCCATGCCTTGAAGGGACTAGCTGGCATGAGCCTTCCTCCAGCCTCACATGCTCTCCCTCACCTGTACATGTGCACCACACTACCATGCGCTGAGCATGCCTGCTCATCCGTCCTCCCTTGGAGTCTCAGAAACAGCCCTCCCTTGGGTTGAGAGACAAGCTAATCACAGCGGAGGAGGGTTTTGGTGGGAGGGTTCACTGTCTGTTTCCAAAAAGGAAGAGAAAGACAGGTGGAGAGATCTTCAGCCTTCACTGCCAAAGAGGTTCCTAAGACCATCCAAAATATACATTTTCTGATGGTCTTTGGTAACCCCACTGAAACCCCCTCACAAGCCACCCAGGGGTCCCGACCCCCCAAGTTGAGAAACACTGCCCTTGGTCATTGTCTTATCCAATTGGGGAAAACCTTGCAAGATGAGAAAAAGAACTTGCTGCAAGTAAGACTGTTGCCTGTAACAAGGCGTTTGTGAACTCTGCATGCTTTGCAGAAGGCAACAGTTCAATCTTCCATCATGTCCAGATAGGATTAAGAAGAAATGATTCCCGAAAGCCTGGAGAACCAGTGCCAAAAATTGTGTTGACGATACAGGGCTGCATAGACCAATGGTCTGACTTTGTGTAAGGCAGCTTCCCCTGTTCCTAAAATCACACTGACAGACATTGCAAACATATGGAATACAAAACAGGTCTCTTGCGCAGGCGGTTCAGCAAGTCTTGAAACAACTCATTATATGAGTCAATATAACCCAGGCGAAAATCCCGTCCTGCTTTCCGCACCGTATTGACTATGCAAATATTTAACACCGTTATAGTGGAATGACCTATGCAATGCCAGGCACAAGTCACAAAATGAAGTGGGTAATAACCAAAAAGGTATATGCTACAAATGTTTCCAGCTGTTCAGGGACAGGAACGAAAGGGTGGGAGCACATGTGTGCAGATATTAAAACAGTTGGAAAGGGTTTTAGAAAACATGATATTATTGGGTTGTTGTAGGTTTTTCCGGGCTATATGGCCTTGTTCTGGAGGCAATTTTTCTCCTGACGTTTCGCCTGCATCTATGGCAAGCATCCTCAGAGGTAGTGAGGTCTGAGGATGCTTGCCATAGATGCAGGCGAAACGTCAGGAGAAAAATTGCCTCCAGAACATGGCCATATAGCCCGGAAAAACCTACAACAACCCAGAGATTCTGGCCATGAAAGCCTTCGACAATACATGATATTATTTATTTATTTATTTATTTATTTAAAACTTTTATATCCCGCTCTTCTTTAACCTCCGTAGAGGGACTCAAACAGGCTCACGGCAAGGATTCAATGCTAATAGTACAATCTAAAAACATCAAACAATCACGACAAGTTAAAATACATATAGATTAACTTTACAAATAAGCCAAATCGCCAAGATAAAATCATGTCTAACTCAGTCCTTATGTGTGGTTGATAACTTTGTTCTGTAGCCGGTCTCAACCATTACTCTGGGAATGGTTCCTTCCTTTCACTAGCCTCTTGAAGGACAGGAGGGAGGGGGCAGATCTGATCTCAATTGGGAGAGAGTTCCATAGCCAAGGGGCCACAATAGAAAAGGCCCTGTCTCTTGTTCCAGAGAGCAGGGCCCCTCCAGAAGATCTTAATTGTCTTGATGGTTCATAGGGGAGAATATGATATGGCACCTATGTCTTTTTAAAGCAGCATTTCTCAACTTGGGGGCCAGTACACCTGGGGGGCAGGGTTGCGAGGGAATTTCAGAGAAATCAACATATTTCTGCTGAACTTAGGAACCCCTTTGGCAAAGAAGGCTGAAGATCTCTCCGCCTGTCCTTCTCTTCCTTTTCAGAAACAGATGGTGCATCCTCCCACCAAAAGCCCTCCTCTGCTGTGATTGGCTGGCCTCTCAGCCAAGGGAAGGGATATTCCTGAAACTCCAAGCAGGGAGGGAAGAGCAGACATGCTTGGCGCATGGCAGCATGGTGTGCATGTGTGGGAAAGGGAGAGCTGAGAGGCTGGAGGGAGGCTCGTGCCAGCAAGTCTCTTCAAGGCATGGGGGTTCTGTGTGGGAAGTTTAGCCCAATTCTATCATCAGTGGGGTTCAGAACCCTCTTTAATTGTAGGTGAACTGTAAATCCCAGTAACTACAACTCCCAAATATCAAGGTCTATTTTCCCCAAACTCCATCAGTGTTCACATTTGGGCATCTTGAATATTCATACCAAAGTTTGGTCGAGAACCATCATTATTTGAGTTCAAAATGCTTTCTTAATGTAGGTGAACTACAACTCCAAAACTCAAGGTCAATGCCCACCAAACCCTTCCAGTATTTTCTGTTGGTCATAGGAGTTTGGTGTGCCAGTAAGTCCCTTCAAGGCATGGGGGTTCTGTGTGGGAAGTTTAGCCCAATTCTATCATCAGTGGGGTTCAGAACCCTCTTTAATTGTAGGTGAACTGTAAATCCCAGCAACCACAACTCTCAAATATCAAGGTCTATTTCCCCCAAACTCCACCAGTGTTCACATTTGGGCATATTGAATATTCATACCAAAGTTTGGTCCAGAACCATCATTGTTTGAGTTGAAAGTGCTTTCTCGATGTAGGTGAACTACAACTCCAAAACTCAACACCAACACCCACCAAACCCTTCTAGTATTTTCTGTTTGTCATAGGAATTCTGTATGCCAAGTTTGGTTCAACTCCATCGTTGGTGGAGTTCAGAATGCTCTTTGATTGTAGGTAAACTATACATCCCAGCAACTACAACTCCCAAATGACAACATCAATCCCCCCCAGCCCCACCAGTATTCAAATTTGTGCATATTGGATATTTGTGCCAAATTTGGTCCAGTGAATGAAAATGCATCCTGCATATCAGATATTTACATTATGATTCATAACAGTAGCAAAATGATGGTTATGAAGTAGCAACAAAAACAATGTTATGGTTAGGGGTCACCCCAACATGAGGAACTGTATTAAGGGGACACAGCATTAGGAAGATTGCGAAACACTGCTTTAGGAGATAGCATGCTGACAGTTGTATAAAGTGTTCCTAATAGGAGCTGCTTATCTGCACATGTCCCTTTTTGCACACAGATGTGCAACTGTTGCTCGTTGCACCGATTCTCCATCCGACTTAAATGTGAACTAGTATCCCTCCTTGTATCCTCATTCTTTTATGTCTTGTTTTTCAACACACACCTTTGTGAATGAGTTCAGTCACATTTGACTCCGCTTTTAATTGAAATTTCTTCGGCTGTCTTAAATGCCAAGCCTTTTCTTTTCGAAGTAAAAAATGCAAAGGGCTTTGCATTCTCCAATCGAAGCCAGGGCTTTCGGAGCTCAGCGAATCCATACTTATTTAGGTAGTGTCATTTAAAAGATAATGCACAATCAGCACTAGCGGCAAGGAATGCGGTCTACAGGCCAAGAACATGATTTCCAACCCGCATGCCGGCCGCATTGATTACACCAGGCAGGTCAATAACAGAATGGTACGTAGCTCTAAATCTGATAATGAAGCTCTCCTTGTGAACCCTCTCTCCTCAGACATGGGTTAATAATACCTTCTGCACACATCTAATACAAAGAACATGCTGTTTTGTAATCAAAAGGCCAGGCGGAGATGTAGGCTGCCTAGACTCAAATGCAATGGCAACTCAGAAGCAAGGTCACTATTTACCTCTCTAAGAGCCTCTGACCTCAATGGATTACCATGCCATCCTTCGGTCCCAAGAGATCGGAGGGGCCATTTGCCATAAAATAAAGCAGGTAGTCTATAAATGAAATGTCTTCTCTCTGAAAGCCCAGTGGGCTGTATCCCAAATAATTAATACAACCTCCATTTTAATGCAAAACCGTAAGCAAAACAGAACTACAAATGCATAAAAAATAGGGGGAACCAAACAGATATTTTTTTTTTAAAAAAAAAACAACAATATCAAGTCACTGGGTTGTTGTAGGTTTTTCGGGCTAAATGGCCATGATCTAGAAGCATCCTCTCCTGACATTTTGCCTGCATCTATGGCAAGCATCCTCAGAGGTTGTGAGATCTGTTGGAGCTAGGAAAATTGGGTTTATATATCTGTGGAATGTCCAGGGTGGGAGAAAGAACTCAACGCCGGGACTGTGGCACAGCTGGCTGGGAGTCAGCTGCATAAAGATCACTACTGACTGAAAAGTCGAGTTCGAAGCCAGCCCGGGTCAGAGTGAGCTTCCAACCCAAATTGTGTAGCTTGTTGTCGACCTTTGCAGCCCGAGAGACAGTTGCATCTGTGAAGTAGGAAATCCTCCTCCCCTAAAGGGCCTGGTCTAGGGGATTTATTTATTTATTTTATTTGCTATACTTGTATACCGCCGTTTCTCAGCCTAGCCGGCGACTCAACGCGGTTTACAACAATGCTGGGAGCTGTCATTTTCGCGCATGTGCTGTATTGTCATTTAGCTTTTGGGGGGTTTTAAGTCCTTTCCACTATTTTTGGGGTGGGGTTTATGAGTGACCCTTTCCCCTCCTTTCTCTGGGACAGTTTGTAAGGGTTTTTAAAGGATGGGGGGGGGGGGGGGTGAAAGGGAGGATGTGGAGCCCAAGTGGGAGAGTTGCTGGCCTTCTCATGGTTCGCATCCTCCCTTCACCCAACCGGGGGGGGGGGGGGGGGGAGGTGTGCAGCCACTCCTTCAGTCAGGCTTGCCTTGCAATCCTCTGGTCTTGGGGGGGGGGGAAAGAGTTGCCTGGTAGCCACGTGGGCCTCATGGAGCCACTGCGGTGGCTTCAGCTGCTGCCAGGGCTTGCCTCACCAAGCCTCCACCCCTCCGTTGGGCCAGGCCTTCTCCTTCCTTCCCGCTTTCCTTTCCTCAGTCCCTCCCCTCCCCAAAAGAAAAGGGACTCTGCCTTCCTGCATGGAAAGGGACTCCATGGCAAGGCTTCCCTTCCCTCACAACGATTGGTGCTTCATTCTTTTCGCGTGCTGGGGAGAGAGGCTTTTGCACATGCTCTGTACGGGTTTTTTTTTTAAGACATAGATCAGATTAGAATGTGTTTTGCTGCTAAATTTGTTGTCAATTTGTCCAGTGGTTTTTGAGTTATGTTAATCCCATAAACGAACATTACATTTTTATTTATATAGGTGAATGAATTAGCTTCGTATTTTAAGACAAGCCCATATAGCCTTTAGTTTAATTACTAGTGGTCAGGTATTACGGATAGCTGGTTTCCTTCCCGTGCAGTTATGGGCAGCACATGGTAAGCTTTTAAGAAATTATTGGTTGGCTGAATCCATCATCGGTACTCATTTGTGGCTCAGTACCAAAGAGTTGAATGGAGTGGTTTACAAATGCCTCATGACTGCGGAGCAATCACCTACTGCAATTCAGTCTCATCTGGAAATTCGGCACATATGCTCATATTGAGGCAGCCACCCTTAAAAACAAGTGTTTTATTGTTCCTCCACAGTCAATGGTACTTGCAAAGTCTGCCTTCAGAAAACTAATAAAATCAGAGCAGTTTAGGAGGATGCTAAGAGGGAAGGAAACAGGCGAGCCGGGAGGAGCGAGATCCGTACGAAGGAAACCTTAAAATAAAAGGGCAGCAAAGCTAAAAAGCTGGCATTTAAACTGGGAATCTTCCATACTGCAATAAAGAGTCCCTGCCAGGAAATCACAGGGGTCCTACTGCAGGAACAGGTGAAAAAATTAAAATGCTACTGGAAGGGGAGCGATGAGACGCTTTGAGGCCGTAACACATCCATTTGATGGTGCTACTGTGCATCTGCTCTGAACCGTCTGTGTGCCAGGTGGGCTTTTCTATTGTTTGTTTGAGATCTCAAGATCTAGATAAAGGAAGAAAAACTCAACAGAGTCCGCATTCGCATGGACAGAGATGAAGTGGGGTTCTTCTCTAGGCTGCTTTTGCCGTTGCTTTATGATGGTTATATTCAGTGAAATCATGGAGGGCTGTCTTAAAGAGGTTTTTTAAAAACTTGGCTGCTTTAGACATTTTTAAAAGGACTTGGCAATGAGCAGTGCGAGGCTTATTTTCGCCTATTTCCTTCAAACAACAGACCTCTCCACTATATCCCATACATCAGTGTTTCTCAACTTGGGTTTGGGATCCCTGGGGCGGTTGCGAGGGGTTGTCAGAGGGGTTGCCAAAGACCATCAAAAAACACAGTATCATGGACATGGGGGGGTCTCTGTGGAAAGCCCAATTCTATCATTGGTGGGGTTCAGAATGCTATTTGATTTTAAGTGAACTATGAATCTCAGCAACTACAACTCCTAAATGGTCGGTGAAGGGACAGCTCATCTGGTGGCCTGAATATCCTCAAGAAAAGCTGAAATGTTAAATAGCCTCTGTGTCTCTGTCTATATATGTTGTGTGTCTATGGCATTGAATGTTTGCCATGTATATGTACGTTGTAATCTGCCCTGAGTCCCCTGCAGGATGAGAAGGGTGGAATATAAATACTGGAAATAAATAAATACATAAATCTTTACCTTTATCTATTTTCCCCAAACTCCAACATTTTTCACATTTGGGCATATTGAGTATTTCTGCCAAATTTGGTCCAGATCCATCATTGTTTTGAGTCCACAGTGCTCTCTAAATGTAGGTGAACAACTCCAAAACTCAAGGTCAATGCCCAAACCCTTGCAGTACTTTTTGTTGGTCTTAAGTGTTCTGTGTGCCAAGTTTCGTTCAATTCCATCATTGGTGGAGTTCAGAATGCTCTTTGATTGTGGGTGAACTATAAATCCTAGCAACCACAACTCCCAAATATCAAGGTCTATTTTCCCCAAACTCCACGAGTGCTCACATTTGGGCATATTGAGTATTCATGCCAAGTTTGAGTCCACAGTGCTCTCTGGATGTAAATGAACGACAACTCCAAAACTCAAGGTCTATTACCCCCAAACTACATCTGTGTTCATATTTGGACGTATTGTGCCAAGTTTGGTCCAGATCCATCATTATTTGAGTCCACAGTGCTCTCTACATGTAGGTGAACTACAACTCCAAAATTCAAGGTAAATGGCCACCAAACCCTCCCAGTACTTTCTGTTGGTCATGGGAGTTTTATGTGTCAAGTTTGGTTTAATTCCATTGTCGGTGGAGTTTGGAAAGCTCTTTGATTGCAGGTGAACTATAAATCCTTGCAACTACAACTCCCAAATGATAAAATCAACCCTTCTCCACCAACCCCACCAGTATTCAAATTGGGATATTTGTGCCAAATTTGGTGAATGAAAATACATCCTGCATATCAGATATTTACATTATGATTCCTAACAGTAGCAAAATTACAGTTATGAAGTAGCAACAAAAATAATTTTATGGTTGGGGGTCACCACAACATTTGGAAGTGTATTAAGGGGTCACGACATTAGGAAGGTTGAGAACCACTTCTGGGTTCAACAGCCATTGACCGTGAGGTTGCCTATTGACCGTGAGGTTGCCGTGAGGTTGCCTATTTAGGCGATACATACCTCTTGAACACGTAGTCTTGCCACGTTTTCTTTGGATCTGGATTATGGTTTCTATGTCTGATTTAAATGTGATATCAACAGGATAGGTGTAGGAAGGGTCTTACATGAGGTCAGAATATCTGTCGATTTTGACCACTCTTCCTGGCCCTAGGATCCCAGCCAAAAGGAGATCTTTCCACCACCAGCTACCTGCTCTTTTTAATTGGAGGTGCCAGGCTTTGAAGAAGGGATGCAATTTTTTTTGCTCATTTTCTTCTCAGAGGAAGCAATGCATAATTTCAGCAATTTTCTTCCAGCTGCAAGAAAGTCTTTGAAACAGGCAATTTTCAAAAAACTATTCACAGCTTGGGGATCGTTGTACGCAGAATGCACAGGTGGCATTTTAATGTGGGAAACAGAATTTTTGCTGGAAAAAAATAACATTTCCCTTCAAAAATTCTATTTTCTGTGCACAAATTCTGTTCCCTGCTCAGAACATGTAGATAGGATGTAAAAGGCAAATATTAATTAATAAATTAATTAATTTCCAGTATTTATATTCTGCCCTTCTCATCCCGCAGGGGACTCAGGGTAGATTACAATGTACATATGCATGGCAAACATTCAATGCCATAGACACACAACATATATAGGCAGAGACACAGAGGCTATTCAACATTCCAGCTTTTCTTGAGAATATTCAGGCCACCAGATGAGCTGTCCCTTCACCGACCATTTGTGACACTGATGAAGTACTTCCTCATTCTTTGCATGCTTGCTGGAGATTTTTATGGCCTCGTAAATTAGTTAAATTTGCCCCCTTGCATAAGTGGTACCTAAATTTCCTACCTGACAGATGCAACTGCTAAGGTCGACAGCAAGCTACACAAATTGGTCAGAAACTCACTCCGACCCAGGCTGGCTTCGAACTCATGACCTTTCGGTCAGTAGTGATCTTAATGCAGCTGATCCCAGCCAGCTGCGGCACATAAAGGTTTCCCCTGATATTAAGTCTAGTCGTGTCTGACTCTGTGGGGTGGTGCTCATCACCATTTCTAAGCCGAAGAGCTGGCGTTGTCCGTAGACACCTCCAAAGTCATGCGGTCATGACTGCATGGAGTGCCGTTACCTTCCCGCAGAAACGGTACCTATTGATCTACTCAAGTTTTCAAACTGTTAGGTTGGCAGAAGCTGAGGCTAACAGTGGAAGCTCACCCTGCTCCCTGGATTCGAACCGTTGACCTTTCAGTCAGCAAGTTCAGCAGCTCAGTGGTTTAACCTGCTGCACAACCAGGGGATGTATTATCTCCAAAATTCATACAGAATTATTTTTGTGCAAAAAAAAGTATTTCTGAACCTTATTCATCAACTACGGAGTTTATGGATGGCTCCCATAACTGTGTTTCTTTACTATACAGCCTTTTCACTCTTGTCGTGTGGGAGGACGGTTCCCCCTTCAGAGTCCAAATCCCACTGCCACCTAATTTTGACACACACCAGGTCACTTTTATCTTCCACGTAGCCTTGCCTGCCCCTTATGGGTTTGGATGATGAGATTGGCTACCAGCATGGAGAGGAACATCTTCAACCAGCTCTGAAGATGAGTTTCACAGGCGAATACTCAGCTGTGTTCTTGGAACTCGCCAGGTAGTTAGTAATTTATCCTCACAAGACCTCGACACACACATTGTTCATTATGTGATCATAACATTTCAAACAAACAAACAAACAATGCCTTGCTTGTAGCACAGGTTATGTTCTCATTTGCAGATATACTGGTCATTTGTTTTCAGTGCGTATTTTAATTAATTAATTAATTAATTAATTACCACACTTTTATCCCGCCCTTTTCAGCCCGAAAGCGACTCAGGGTGGCGTACAGACTTGCAACAATTAGATGCCGAACACACATAAATACATCGTTTAAAACAGGCTAAATCACATAATAACATTCCTATAAAAACAATTTGAAACTATAAAAATCAATGACTTCCAGGTTTAAATCAGGTTTCAGCTGTGACCAGAGGAGCATTCGCACAGTTAAAACTTGTGCGCCAGCTGCGCCCGTACCTTGGGAAGTCTGACTTGGCCAAGGTAGTCCACGCTCTTGTTACATCCCGTATAGACTACTGCAACGCTCTCTACATGGGGTTGCCTTTGAAGACTGCTCGGAAGCTTCAAATGGTCCAGCGTTTGGCAGCCAGGTTGCTAACAGGAGCGGCACTCAGGGAGCATACTACTCCTCTGTTGGGCCAGCTCCACTGGCTGCCAGTTTGCTACCGGGCACAATTCAAAGTGCTGACGTTAGCCCTACTTACCTCTTCGAATGTATCTCCTCCTATGAACTGACTAGGACACTAAGATCATCTGGGGAGGCCCTACTCTCTGTCCCACCTGCATCACAGGTGCACTTGGCCGGGACGAGAGACAGGGCCTTCTCAGTGGTGGGCCCTCGGCTGTGGAACGCCCTGCCTGCAGATATCAGATCGGGCCCCTCCTTGCTGGCGTTTCGGAGGAAAATGAAGACCTGGCTGTTCGAACAAGCATTTGATTAAACAGTGTAACTGAACATAGGACTACGGAATAATGGATGATGAGACTGGATTCTGATTTTACTGTTGAGGCGCTAATGATTGTTATACGGATGTTTAATGATTTATGTTACAATTGTTTTTAATTGCCTTATACTTGTCTCGTGATGTTTTATATCTATGTTGTTCACCGCTTTGAGTCACCTGAGGGCTGAGAAAAGCGGTATATAAATAAAGTAAAGTAAAGTAAAGTAAATCCATGTCCATTTGCATCATTAAGCCATTCCATATTCAATGTATTGTCGAAGGCTTTCATGGCTGGAATCACTAGGTTCTTGTGGGTTTTTTCGGCCTATAGAGCCATGTTCTAGAGGCATTTCTCCTGACGTTTCGCCTGCATCTATGGCAAGCATCCTCAGAGGTAGTGAGGTCTGTTGGAATTAGGACAATGGGTTTATATATCTGTGGAATGGCTGGGGTGGGGCAAGGAGCTCTTCCCTGCTGGAGCTAGGTGTGAATGTTTCAACTGACCACCTTCATTAGCATTTGAAGGCCTGCCTGAGCCTGGGAAAATCTGGGAAATTCCATATTCATTCACAATACTGAGTTTATCTGGTTACAATGAGGTTCCAAAAGCTTGCTTGAAGAGACAGGTTTTTACTCTTTTCCTAAAGATCAGGAGGGAGGGGGCCGATCTAATATCCCCAGGAAGGGAGTTCCACAGCCGAGGGGCCACCACTGAGAAGCCCCTGTCCCTCATCCCCACCAAGCACACCTGTGAGGTAGACGGGATCAAGAGCAGGGCTTCCCCAGATGATCTTAAATTCCTGGAAGGTTCATAAGGGGAGACCACTTCCATGTCACGACAACTCCACTGGCTGCCAGTCTGCTTCTGGGTTAAATACAAAGTGATGGTCGATACCTATAAAGCCCTAAACAGTTCGGGTCCAGGCTATTTGTCTAACTGCATCTCCCGATATGGACCACCTCACCACACTGCGGTCAATGGATAAGGCCCTGCTCTCAGTCCCACCCCTGTCACAAGTGCAGTTGGTGGGAACGAGAGAAGGGGACTTCTCCGTGATTGCTCCCCATCTCCGGAACTCCCCCCCAAAAGAAATAAAAATGGCCCCACCCTTGTCTCCTTCAAAAAAACTCCCCAAAACACACTTATGCACTTTAGCGCATGGAGAGGAATAGCTCACCCCAAACCTTTGGAGAGGAATAGCACACCCCAAACCTTACTGGAACGCTGGCTAATTTATTTCCATTTTATGGCTGCTACGGCATATTTCAAAGCACAGCTGACGTTCAGGCACCCTTTTATGTATTTTAGTCATTTAATTGTCTAGTGTACATGTTTTAGTATAATTATGTTTTATTAATGTGATTATGTTCTCATTTAAGTATTTGTGTTTTCCTTTCTATTTTAATTTTAATTCTTTTTTCTCTACTTATAAGTTTAATGATGGTATTTTGTACTATTTTGATGTGTGTGAATTCGACTATGGCATTGAATGTTTGCCTTTTTGTATGTAAACCGCCCTGAGTCCTTTCAGGGGGAGAGGGCAGTCTATAAATAAAATGGTGGTGATGATGATGATGATGATGATGATAATGATGATGATGATTTTCTTCATAGACCTGTACAGGTGACACAACTATAATCATACACATAGTGCCAGATTTAGGACAAATGAGACCCTGTCCTAGCTAAGTTACGAGGTCCCTGCTTTGTGGCAAACTCCCATAGACTATCAACTCTATCTTTATTTGTTTGTTTATTTATGTATTTACTACTAGCCGTCCCCTGCCACGCGTTGCTGTGGCCCAGTCTGGTGATCTGGAAAATAAAGTAATGGTTTCTAATATATGTAATTCCTTTATGTTTGTGGGTAAACAGTATTTCTTGCTGTTTCTATATCAGTGTTGATGTGGAGATTGTCTGGTTTGCCTCCTCTGGAACATGTGACATATAATCGTCCTTCTTTAGGGGTCCCTTTCAAATCGATGATACTATATCTCTGTGTGTGTGTGAAACATATCTATATCAATGGCTGGATGGCTTTTCATTAGGAGGGTTTTGATTATGTTTTCTTGCCATGGTGAAGGGAGTTGGACTGGATAGCCTTAAGTATGGTGGTTCTGTGTGGAAAGTTTGCCCCAATTCTGTCGTTGGTGGGGGTCGGCATGCTCTTTGATTGTAGGTGAACTATAAATCCCAGAAATTACAACTCCCAAATGTCAAGGTCTATTTCCCCCAAACTCCATCTGTATTTATTTTTGGGCATATGGAGTATTTGTGCCAAATTTGGTCCAGATCCGTCATTGTTTGAGTCCAAAGTGCTCTCTGGATGTAGGTGAACTACAACTCTCAAACTCAAGGTCAATGCCCACCAAACCCTTCTAGTATTTTCTGTTGGTCATGCGAGTCCTGTGTCCCAGGATTGGTTCAATTCCATCATTGGTGGAGTTCAGAGTGCTCTTTGATTGCAGGTGTACTACAAAACCCAGCAACTATAACTCCCAAATGACAAAATCATTTTTTTTTTGAGCGAAGGACATACATTGGGTTGTTAGGTGTCTTGTGTCCAAATTTGGTGTCAATTCGTCCAATGGTTTTTGAGTTCTCTTAATCCCACAAACAAACATGACATTTTTATTTATATAGATATTTTTAGCCCACCTTTCTCATCCATATGGCAACTCAAGGCAGGTTACAGACTGGCACAAATCAATGTCAGGCATTCATAAAAGTGCCATTAAAAACAATCAACATTACAATATAAAACATATATAAAAATTGTTAAAGCATATAATCATCAGTGTCATCCTGTTGAAAACATTATCCAGTAACATCATCTGGCCATTCCATGTTAATCATTCATAGTTCTGTGTTATCTATTCCGCTGCATTCTCAAAAGCTTGCTCAAAGAGCCAGATCTTTATTCTTTTCCCCGGAAAGTCAGGAGGGAGAGTGTCAATCTAATATCTTTGGGGAGGGAGTTCCATAGCCAGGGGGCCACCACTGAGAAGGCATTGTCCGTGGACACCTGCTGGTATGACTCTGCCAATTGCACTTGCGAGGCAATTGCACTTGCGAGGCAGGCGGGATCGAGAGCAGGGCTTCCCCAGATGATCTTAAGCTCCTAGATGGTTCATAGGAATATACAACCAAATAATGGCTGGAATCACTCCAAAACAGAATTTCAATTTAGAATTGCACCACATAAGAGAAGGCCTCCCCGGATGATCTTAGGTTGCGAGATGGGATGTAGAGGCAGATGCATTCAGACAAGTAAGCTGAGCCAGAACCGTATAGAGCAGTGTTTCTCAACCTTCCTAATGCCACGACCCCTTAATACACTTCCTCATGTTGTTGTGATGCCCAATCATAAAATTAGTTTTGTTGCTACTTCATAATTGTCATTTTGCTGCTGTTATGAATAGTAATGTAAATGTCGGATATGCAGGGTGTATTTTCATTCACTGTACCAAATTTGGCACAAATACTCAATACACTCAAATATGAATACTGGTGGGATTGGGGGAGGGTACTGATTTTGTCCTGTGGGAGTTGTAGTTGCTGGGATTTATAGTTCACCTACAATCAAAAAGCATTCTGAACTCCACCAATGATGGAATTGACTCAAACTTGGTACACAGAACTCCCATGACCAACAGAAAATACTGAAAGTGTTTGGTGGGCATTGACCTTGAGTTTTGGAGTTGTAGTTCACCTACATCGAAAGAGCACTGTGGACTCAAACAATGATGGATCCGGACCAAGCTTGTCACGAATTTTCAATATGCCCAAATGTGAACACTGATGGAGTTTGGGGAAAATACATATTGACATATGGAAGTTGTAGTTGTTGGGATTTATAGTTCACCTACAATCAGATAGAGCATTCTGAACCCTACCAATGATTGAATTGGGCTGAACTTCCCACACAGAACCTCCATGACCAACAGAAAATACTGTGTTTTCTGATGGTCTTTGACGACCCCTCTGACACCCCCTTGCGACCCCTCCAGGGGTCCCGACCCCCAGGTTGAGAAACACTGGTATAGAGCTCTATAGGTAAAAACCAGCACTTTGAATTGAATTGCAAATGTATCTTTAAGGATGGGAAAGGACCCAGAGCTTGAAGAAATCAAAGTCATTCTGACAAATGTGCTCCTTTCTTTCATCCACTGCATTTCTTTTTAATACAATTAATGGCAGCCAATCACTTAAGATCAGGCTACTTTGTGCCTTGACTTTTTATAAAGAGATTATTCAGCTGGAGGAGACGGGAAGGTACTTGTCTCGGTTAGCGGCACTGATATTGTAACTTTCTCTGGGGGGAAGAAACCTCCCCCCCATGAGTTTTAGACTTGGATTGTGCTAATCCAAAGCCTGAGATGTGATGACCAATATCACATCTCAATGTGATGGGGGGGGGGGGGGGGCAGTGGTGGATGTGTTGCAGTTGCAAATGAGAAAAGATTTCTGAAGGAAGGCAAGAGGTCTGAGAGAACAGCGCGAGGTCCCACTGCATTCTGTGATTTCCTCTTCTGTCTGCCACACAAGAGCAAATCGCGGGGAGGGGGTAAATCACCTTTGCACTCTTGGGCAGTTTGTATATATGCTTATTTTTAGAATGGGTTGACAATTATCCAAAGGTCTAACACTAACAGATGGCCTGCCTTAAAGACTCATATGCTCGCTAGCATGCATTTCCGACGGAACGGTAAATGTGCTCAAGAGCGTACTGTAAACAGCTTTCAATGAGTACTCCAAATCCAATTTAGTTAGCACACTTCATTAAAACCAATAGTGGGTAACCAAAGCTTCTCCTAAATCTAGGTTTAATTCCCAGTCCAGTTGTTCCAGGTAACGTCTAAATGGAGCTAGTTATCTGTCTAGTTCTTCGTTTCCGAAGAAATATGTCGGTCAATCTATTTTCTTTTTTTCTTCCAGTGATGTATTCTGAAGTGTTGCTTATCAAACCTGAATTCTAACAACATATAAAACAATAGAAAGAAGGAGTCATTTGGAAATGGAAAATCATAGAATCATAGAATCAAAGAATTGGAAGAGACCTCATGGGCCATCCAGTCCAACCCCCTGCCAAGAAGCAGGAATATTGCATTCAAATCACCCCTGACAGATGGCCATCCAGCTTCTGTTTAAAAGCTTCCAAAGAAGGAGCCTCCACCACACTCCGGGGCAGAGAGTTCCCCTGTTGAACGGCTCTCACAGTCAGGAAGTTCTTCCTCGTGTTCAGATGGAATCTCCTTTCTTGTAGGTTGAAGCCATTGTTCCTTGTCCTAATCTCCATAGAAGCAGTAAACAAGCTTGCTCCCTCCTCCCTGTGGCTTCCTCTCACATATTTATACATGGCTATCATATCTCCTCTCAGCCTTCTCTTCCTCAGGCTAAACAGGCCCAGCTCCTTAAGCCGCTCCTCATAGGGCTTGTTCTCCAGACCCTTGATCATTTTAGTGGCCCTCCTCTGGACACATTCCAGCTTGTCAATATCTCTCTTGAATTGTGGTGCCCAGAATTGGACACAATATTCCAGGTGTGGTCTAACCAGAGCAGAATAGAGCATGGGGAGCATGACTTCCCTAGATCTAGACACTATGCTCCTATTGATGCAGGCCAAAATCCCATTGGCTTTTTTTGCCGCCACATCACATTGTTGGCTCATGTTTAACTTGTGTCATAAGAATGTCTGAAATGAATTACGAATTGGATTTAAACCACTTCGTATACATCTAGTCTTTAGAATTTTCATGGGGTGTGTTTAGACCAGGCCTGGGCAAACTTCATGTTTTCTCATTCTATTTAGAGAATCCTTTGAAGTTGAGTATGATGTAAACTAGAAATAATGTTTGATTAAAGTATTGTATACTTACATAATAACATAAGTAGCAGTAAGGACGGGAAACTGATAATTATCCTATAAAGCAGTGTTTCTCAACCTTCCTATTACTGTGACCCCTTAATACAGTTCCTTATGTTGTGCTGACCCCCAACCATAACATTATTTTTGTTGCTACTTGATAACTGTAATTTTGTTAATGTTGTGAATCATAATGTAAATATCTGATATGCAGGGTGTATTTTCATTCACTGAGCCAATTTGGCGCAAATATCTGATACACCCACATTTGAATACTAGTGGAGTTGGGGGGAGATTGATCTGACGAGGATGGGTAACAGAAATATCGGATAAGCGAGACTACTGTATATTTGATGTGCCTCCTTATGTAGCATTCATTGAACAACTCACCAAGTTTTCTACAAAAAACAGATGAGCCCTTTCTTTCTTAACCTGAGAAGTTTGGCTCAAAATATATTGGGTGGAATTCTGATGGTGATGTATATACTGGGACAATTTATTTAAGCAAAGGTATATTTCTTTCATTGCAGGAAGAAGTACACCGTACCTTCTTGTGTAATGATCCCCCTTAATGAGCAACGCAAGGTTGCCATCATACTCTTCTGTTCCCTATCAGTGGGTAGGAGGGTACGAGACACCATCTGGCTCCATGTTTGCAGTCAGAAAAAAAGAAGAGCTGTCAGCTTCCCAAGTAGGCTAGAGGTTCAAGAAGGCAGCAACTCTTCGTTTTCCCCAGCTGTAGAATTTCAAACAGATGGTGTCTGGAAGTCCACTCACCCCAACTCTAAGCAGACTTGGGGATGTGCCCCAGCACAATGAGAGCCCCACAGAATTTGGAAGCCAAACAAAGTACATTTGTGGAGCACTAAGAACTGCCACCATGCATCCGAACCTGATCCACTGTTCATAGAAAATCACATATTTCATGAAAACCATATTTGACTGATGCAAACACTTCCAGGGAGCAGGACACAGCTACACTATGCATGGCTAAGGGAAGCCTTACCAACCATTGGAAGCCAAATACAACCCAGACATGGTGTCAGCACGAAGGACCTCAACACACTGAGGTCTCACTTTTGGGTGATAGCAGGCGGATTCACCATGGATCACTGTGAATCTGGTGTGGGGTATGGGAAATCTGCCACCCTTCAATGCCCGTTACCTCATCCAATTGGAAGAAGCATTGCTGCCTGTCTCTCTCTCCCCCCCCCCCCCCATTCTTCTCTATGGAACACAGGAAGCTTCCCATGTTCCCTTGGTACCTCTAACACTAGATATATGACCTCATCACATGGGCAAAATTGCCTGTCCTACAACAGTTTCACTGTTGTTCTTCACTTTGAAGAAGATCTACATTATGTGCTGGGATCCGGCGGGTTCTGTGCCTGAAGTGTGATGAAACTGTTGTAGGACGGGTAATGTTGCCCGTGTGATGAAGTCATAAGTTAAGAAGCCTATGGCTTCTGAAGAGCTCACAGGAGCTGATACAGATTAGACTTCCACACAATAATAATAATAATAATAATAATAATAATAATAATCTTAATTTAATACCCCGCCACCAATGGGGACTTGGGGTGGCTTACATGAGGCCAAGCCCAACAGCATATTAAAATAAAGTAAAACCAAAACACAATAACAACACAGTAAAATACATACAACATATGAGTACCAAAAAAAACATGATAAAGCAAAATCACACACAATAAAATAACAATGAGTGGGCTGCATATGCAAGATAAAAAACTAAAATACTAAAAATAGTAAAATCAGGGTGAAACAGGGATGGAGGAGATTATTTGTGAGAGAGAAACTCATAAAGGAATGGGGTCATAAAAATAGACCTTCATACAGGTGGGGAAATATACTTTGGGGACAAAAAACCGTGTATGATAGTATGGCTACTCTCCAAAAACGCATCGGAAAAGCCAGGTTTTGAGATTCCTCTTGAAAGTTTCTAAGGTGGGGGCCTTCCTAATCTCACCGGGCAATGAGTTCCAGAGTCAGGGGGCCACAGCCACCAATGTCATTGTCTCTGTTATGTCAGAAACAGCCCCAACATACGGTTCAGTGTAGAGTGGAATTAAGAGAACAGGCAGTCATGAAAAGGGTGACAGCACCGATCTGTTCAGATACTTTTCTTCACAACACAAGTCAATGCAATTCATATTATGCAACTCTAGGTCTAGAGTTAGGAATAGTCACTTCGGACTCCAAAACTTCAGCTCACCAATAAACATGTATGGCTCTGACAGGGACATCTCTTGTGTGCTATTCCACCCATTCCAACTGAGACTGAAGAAAGCATGTCTGTGCGGGGGTGACTCTATTAAGTCCTCTGGTCTTTCTTACTACAGTATTTCGAACCCTGAAATGAATCATTTGGAAATCACCTGAGAGGTTCTCCTCCAAACACACATCTCCGGACTGGCATTGTCTCAGAGAGTCCATTAAGAGGGCTGTGCGCTTCCTATTTATTTATTTATTTTCAAAAAACCCACCCGATAAAATGCTGTTGTGAAGAAAAGTAAAGCAAAGCCCCAGGGAAAATTTCCTTAGCGCAGCACTTTGGAAATAAAAAAAGCACTAGAGAATACATTATTAAAAAATAACCAGAAGTCCTCTGTTAGAGGGAGAGAGAATATCTGCAAACATGCTATCATTCATCCAGGCACCCACTGAAACAGGGCAGCTAATAACACCTTGTCTTGAGAGACAGTGGACTCCTGGGGATTTAACTCGCAAAAGATGGATTTCACCAAACAATCTGCAATTTGTACTCTTTGGAAATCCAACCAGTAGATCAAATCAAACTTGAGGATGAGCCTCACGTATCCCTCCCAACATGTAAAAGCGAGAAAAAGAGCCCAGATTTAAGACCTCATCACACTAGAGAATGAATCCACTTTAAATCCAGTTTCTTCATGTTGCAAAATTCTGGGGTTTGTAGTTTAGTGAGGCTGTTAAAGTCTCCTCCCTAAACTAAAAACCCCAGAATTCTGCAGCAGGAAGAAACCGTATTTAAAGTGGATTCATTCTCTATTGTGATGAGGTCCTTAACTGCCATTGTCAGAAGCACAGGGCATAATAATAATATTATAACAACAACAACAACAACAATAACTACTACTACTACTTGTGGAACTTGTGCCACAAATACCATCTGCCTGTGACAAAGAACTGGTGGGATCACAAGCTGGAAAAGGTTACATAGAATGAACACGTCAAACTACTCTGGGACTTCCGAATTCAGACAGGCAGAGTTTTGGAGTACAATACTCCTGACCTCACAATCGTGTTGAAAAACAAAGTATGGATTGTCAATGTTGCAATCCCAGGCGACAGCAGGATTAAAGAGAAACAACTGGAAAAACTGACACGATACGAGGATTTAGAGATCGAACTGCAAAGACTCTGGCACAAGCCAGTAAAGGTGGTCCCAGTGGTGATCGGCACACTCGGTGCAGTGCGTAAAGACCTTGGCCTGCACTTAAACACAACCGGCACCCACAAAATTACCAGCTGCCAGCTGCAATAGGCCACCTTACTGGAATCTGCATTCATTATTTGCCGATACATCACAGAGTCCTAGACACTTGCAAAGGTTATAGAGAATGAACACGTCGGACAAGTGTGATCCAATACAACAGCCAGAAGAGTGTCTGCTGTGGACTCATCTTGTTGTGTTTCAAATAATAATAATAATAATAATAATAATAATAATAATAACAATAACAACAATAACAACAACAACTTTATTTTTATACCCCACCTCTATCTCCCTGAAGGGACTCGGGGTGGCTTAGAAAGGGACATGCCCAACAAAACAGGTTAAAATAAGCATCGAAAAACATGCAATATCAAATATCATTGAAATATTTTTTAGAAAACTGACTCTTGTCCTCCCTACCTCACAAACATTTTTATTTGGATGGAAAATTAAGGGTTTTTTTGTTGTTTCTCTCAAGTCAAAAGAAGAGAGATGGAGATGGAGAATCCCAGCACACTTGCTGGCTTCTGTTGACAATGGCTGGCCTTTCGCCCTCGACTTGGACAGTCCACAATCTTCTTGGGGAGTTGTCTGAAGTGCCCCCTCCTTGCCCTGGTTTGAAGTTCACAAGAGCGACTTCACGCACAAAAGAGCCGCCTTCTGATCTCGGATACAGCGGCACGCACCGCTGAACACATTGTAATAATTTGCATCCATCCTGACAAGACCGATGTTTGGCTGCTAGCTATGAGACAGGAACTGGGTGGGCTTCTGGAGAGATAAGAAACCAGCCTCCCAAGCTACAATCAACCTTGAATTCAGCCATAAAAGAAGGCTGTAATGGGTTTATTATTTACAAATGACAAAACAGCTAAATCCTGCTGGGTTTCAAACTAAATGGTTTTTCTTCTAGGTAATATTTAATACCCATAATAGCTACCCGGGAATACGCAGTGGTCATAATTGCTAAAATTTAGGTGAGTCCAACTTTACAGAGGATTCTGTTTGGATTTCTGGAGAAATGAGTTCTTCTCTCTTCTTTCTTTCTTTCTTTCTTTCTTTCTTTCTTTCTTTCTTTCTTTCTGGCTTCCATTAATCTACCATTAATCTACCATGTGCCTTGTAATCTTACTTTCCAGATAACCCTCATCACAACAAGGTTCATGTTTCTCATCCCATAAAAGCCTAATTGAAGTGAGAGTCCAACATTTCAGGATCTTCTTACATTTTTTGGTTGTGTCAGGAGCAACTTGAGAAACTGCAAGTCACTTCTGGTGTGAGAGAATTGGCCGTCTGCAAGGACGTTGCCCAGAGGACATTACCCAGATGTTTTGATGTTTTACTACCCTTGTGGAAGGCTTCTCTCATGTCCCCACATGGAGAGCTGGAGCTGATAGAGGGAGCTCATCCGTGCTCTCCCCGGATTCAGTCCTGTCGGTCTTCAGTCCTGCCGGCACAGGGGTTTAACCTACTGCAACACTGGGGGCTCTCTTCTTACTAAAGAGATATTGTTCTCATCTAAAGCTTGGGGCATCTGTGCTTAAGAGCAGTTTATGCTGGACTCCCATTTATTTGAAGACTTTCAAAGAGAGGTAACCAGGAATCACAGGAAGGAAGTAGAATTTCACACACCCTAATTCAAGTTGTAATTGCTCCAGTTCAAGGCTAAATGAGCAGCTTTTTGCTTGAAACATAAACACAGAGAAAGATCTGCCCTTAAATATGTTTCAGGGCGAAACTGAGAAGTCTCGTGGCACTGCAAAGACTAACTAACGAAGTACTTTCCAAAGGAATTACACTTCAGAAAATGCCTAAAGTGGATTTCAAAGTGGACTACTCACTATACAGAAATGTGGGATGGGATTCAGTGAAAACACAGATCAAGTTAACCAGATAATGACGCGCATAAGTAGGCAAAGAACATGCTTGCCTAGCCGGGATGTTAACCATTAATACAAAACCTAATCTAGATACAATCTGCGTTTTCTGGCACAATCGAGCATGAATACTAAACAACTGCTCTAGCATCAAATGGGGGACAATGACTTTTTGCAGCAAAGCACCCCTAATCCTTATTTAAGCCATGAGATATGGTGTCACATTGGTTAATTAATTTGAATTCTGCAGCTTCCCGTTCCATCTGTCCCTTGAATCTGGGCCAGCGTTTTCCGCTTGCAAGGCTGCCATAACTTCATTACAATGGCAGCTGAGCATCATATCTTTGCTGTAATGCACTGGTGCAGCTGTTACTTTGTTCTACAGTATGCAAGTCTTGGGGCAATCCATAAGCATTTGCTGTTGTTTACTATGTATAAGGGGTATACAATTTCCATAGGTAGACCGTTTTAGGGCAATCATAAAAATCCCCAATCTTTCCAAGAAATATCAATGATTCTGCTGCAACCAAAATAAAGGAGCTGGAGTCTGGGTGGCAGAATGGGACACAGAAGCAATTTTGAGTAGAATCAGAGTCAAAGTTTGTTGAAATACACCAACTCCAACTCAGACTCCAACATAAAAACATGTAACATTGTAATACTATACAATAAGGAGGTCACATTCTACTTATATTGTGCATTTAAATGTCTAGTTTGTTCTGTGAGAAATATTAAAAATTAACTACGTTCTGCCTCGTGGTTTAAGATCCACCGGGGAGGCCCTGCTCTTGGTCCCACCATCCTTGCAAATGCATCTGGTGGGGACGAGGGACAGGGCCTTCTCGGTGGTGACCCCACGCTTGTGGAACTCGCTCCCCAGCGAGATTAGATTGGCGTCCTCCTTTCCTTTAGGAAAGAACTGAAATCGTGATTATGGAACCAGGCCTTTGGCTAGCAGGCATAACAGCACTTTGGACATTGAACTGGACCATATGGTTGTTATAATAATGGAAATGTCTATATCAGTGTTTCTCAACCTGGGGGTCGGGACCCCTGGGTGGGTCGTGAGGGGGTGTCAGAGGGGTCGCCAAAGACTACCAGGAAAACTCAGTATTTTCTGTTGGTCATGGGGGTTCTCTGTGGGAAGTTTGGCCCAATTCTATCGTTGGTGGGGTCTAGAATGCTCTTTGATTGTAGGTGAACTATAAATCCCAGCAACTACAACTCCCAAATGTCAAGGTCTATTTTCCCCAAACTCCACCAGGGTTCACATTTAGGCATATTGAGTATTTGTGCCAAGTTTCATCCAGATCCATCATTGTTTGAGTCCACAGTGCTCTCTGGATGTAGGTGAACTACAGCTCCAAAATTCAAGGTCAATGCCCACCAAACTCTTCCAGTATTTTCTGTTGGTCGTGAGAGTTATGTGCGCCAAGTTTATCCCTATTCCATCGTTGGTGGGCTTCAGAATGCTCTTTGATTGCAGGTGAACTATAAATCCCAGCAACTACAACTTCCAAAATGTCACGGTCTATTTTCCCCAAACTCCACCAGCGTTCACATTTGGGCATATTGAGTATTTGTGCCAAGTTTCATCCAGATCCATCATTGTTTGAGTCCACAGTGCTCTCTGGATGTAGGCGAACTACAGCTCCAAAATTCAAGGTCAATGACCACCAAACTCTTCCAGTATTTTCTGTTGGTCGTGAAAGTTCTGTGCACCAAGTTTGACCCTATTTCATCGTTGGTGGGATTCAGAATGCTCTTTGATTGCAGGTGAACTATAAATCCCAGCAACTACAACTCCCAAATGACAAAATCAACTCCCCCCAACCCCACCAGTATTTAAATCTGGGCGTATAGGGTATTTGTGGCAAATTTGGTCCAGTGAATGAAAATACATCCTGCATATCAGATATTTACGATTGATAGCAGTAGCAAAATGACAGTTATGAAGTAGGAAGGAAAATAATTCTATGGTTGGCGGGTCACCACAACATGCGAAATTGTATTAAGGGGTCGCAGCATGAGGAAGGTTGAGAACCACTGGTCTATATGATTTAATAACTAATGCTATTCTTTTAATCTACTGTGTATTTATGGTTTTATATTGTTGTTTAGTGTGATATTTGCGGCACTGAATTGTTGCCAGTGTTAGCTGCTCTGAGTCCTCCCTCGGGGGTTGAGAAGGGCGGGGTAGAAATGTTGTAAATAAAAAAAAATAATTACAAAAATGTGAGTCAAGCACTGAAAGGGTTAAATGGATGCAATAACTCAGCAAAAGCTGCAGTTCAATATAAGCAGGTGTGCCAGTAGCTTAGAAGGCCTCAGTGTTAGTTCGTCTCAGTGTGAGAGAGGCATCAGTCTGAGAGGGCCCTCAGTGTGAGAAGGCAGTGGGAGAAAGGCCTCAGTGTGACGTAGGCCTCAGTGTTATTAGGCCTTGGTGTGAGAAGCTTCGGTGAGATAAGCCCCAGGTTGAAGTGTGAAGGCTACGGTGTGTAAAGCTACTGTGTGACACATTGGTGTAACTTCAGTGTGAGAGGAGGTTCTGTCTCACTACCTCTGAGGATGCTTGCCATAGATGCAGGCGAAATGTCAGGAGAGAATGCCTCTAGAACATGGCCATATAGCCCGAAAAAACCTACAACAACCCAATAAAACTAATAATAATAATAATAATAATAATAATAATAATAATTGCAAATACTCTGAAACAAGCCAGTAAATGTGGTCCCAGTGGTGATCGGCACACTGGGTGCAGTGCCTAAAGACCTTGGCCTGCACTTAAACACAATTGGCGCTGACATTATTACCATCTGCCAGCTGCAGAAGGCCATCTTACTGGGATCTGCATGCATTATTCACCGATACATCACACAGTCCTAGACTCTTGGGGAGTGTCCAACGTGTGATCCAATACAACAGCCAGCAGAGCGATCTTGTTTGCTTGTTGTGTTTCAAATAATAATAATAAACAACTTTATTTGTAGACCGCCCTATCGGGGAGATAGGGTAGTACAAAAACAATGAGGAGTTGGGTTAAATGCAGGAAGACCTTCCAAGATATACCAAGAAAGAAATTCAAATATTTTTGTGACTAGGAGTCGATCTAAGGAGCAACAGTAACCAGAAGAGATTTCAAATCAAAATTGGTCTTCTTCTGGGTTCTATTATGTTGTTATTGTTGTGTTATCACCAACATCATCACTTATTTACACCGCACCATCACTGTACTTTGGTACATTACAAGTGAAAGAACAGCAAAACAGTTCCCTGCCCTCAGGCTTACAATCTAACATTGCTTTGACATTCAGAAGGGAGGCTTTGGGGATGCAGACATTTTCCTTCGCATGGACTTGGTTCCAAAAATCCTTCTGGGTTCTCTCACTTAACACGGAAGATATGGGGACAGACTAATCTGGACAGCAGCAGACTCATCTGCACAAATGTGGGACTGGCTTAATGACATAAAAATATTTAAAAGGGTACAGTGAGATTGTGGCTAATTTAAAGGATATTAGAATAGAAAAGAATGAAATGGATGAGGGGGATGTATCAAGATGTGAAGGGAAGTCACCGGGAGGAGGGAGCAGGCTTGTTTTCTGCTGCCCTGGAGACCAGGATGTGGAACAATGGCTTCAAACTACAAAAAAGGAGATTCTATCTGAACATTAGGAAGAACTTCCTCACTGTGAGAGCTGTTCAGTAGTGGAACTCTCTGTCCCAGAGTGTGGTGGAAGCTCCAACTTTGGAGGCTTTTAAGCAAAGGCTGGATGGCCATCTGTCAGGGGTGCTTTGAATGCAATTCCTGCTTCTTGGCAAGAGGTTGGACTGGATGGCCCATGAAGTGTCTTCCAACTCTATGATTCTATGATGAATATTATCTATATAAATAAAAATGTAATGTTCATTTGTGGGATTAACATAACTCAAAAACCACTGGACAAAATGACACAAAATTTGGACACTACACCCCTAACGGACCAATGAGTGACCATCACTCATACCCCCCCCCCCCCCAAGAAAAGTGGAAAGGACTTAAAAACCCCAAAAAGCTAAATGACAAAAAGCTAAATGACAATAAAGAAAAAAAGGGAAGAGGGAGAGAAGGAAGGGGAGAGAGAAAGGAAGGAAGGAAGAAAAGGAAGCATGGAAGCAAAGAGCAAAGGAAGGAAAGAAAGAAGGAAGAAAGGAAATAAAGAGGAAAAGAAAAGGGGGAAAGAAATGGGTAGAGAAGGAAGGAAGGAGAGAAGGAAAGAAAAAAGAAGGAAAGAGGGAGCGAAGGAAGAAAGGAAAGAGATAGACAAGGAAGAAAGGACAGAAAGAGAGAGGGAAGGAAAGAAAGAAAGATAGAAGAAAGAATGGAAGCAAAAAGCAAAGTAAGAAAGGAAAGAGGCAGAGAAGGAAAAAAAGGAGAGAAAGGGAAGGAAAAGGAAAAGGGAGGAAGGAAAGAGGTTGAGAAGGAAGAAAGGAGAGAAGGAAAGAAGAAAAGAGAGGGAGGGAGGGAGGGAGGGAAGGAAGGAAGGAAGGAAGGAAGGAAGGAAGGAAGGAAGGAAGGAAGGAAGGAAGGGGGGAGCAAAGAGGGAAAGGTTGGCCACAGCAACGTGTGGCAGGTACAGCTAGTTATTATTATAAATGTGTTTGATAACTATAGCAAGTTTTATGCCAATAGCTCTAACAATGAGGGAGAAAGCAGCCCCTGAACTTTCCCCATTGGCACAATTACTTAACGAAAATAACGAAAAAGTAATTAACTCATTATAGTTATTATTCAGACCCTTTCCAATTTTGTTAACACTTTAGAAACGATTTTTTCCCCACCCCTAATTTTGGAATGAGTATTGAAACATTTTTTTCATTGATCGCACAAGCCTGGGAACTAGAGCTGATGCGGTCTATCCAATACAATTTTCTGAATCAGTGCCCAAGATAACCCCAGGAAGAGGCCTAAAAACCAAGACACCAAGAAAAAAAAATGTGTTTGTTTGTTGGTCTGTTCATATATCTACCCTTCAGATAAAATCCTAGAGAAGCTCTCATAGTGATCCAAAAATGTTCTCCTTGAACTGGCCCAATGTGTTAGCTCTCAGTCCATTGCTGACTACTTGGAGAACATCAACCCCTGCTTTCAATAGACTGAAGGGGAGAATGGTTATACTGTTCTCCCTGGGAGGGAAAAAAAATAAAAGCACAGAACATGTCTCTTTCTCTCTAAAGGTCAATTGGAGCCCTTTTCAAGAACAAACAGCATTTCCGAAAGTGAGATGGACCAAAACTCCAATCAGATAAATGGTCTGTGTAATGGCTTTCAATAAAGGTTGCTTCAGGTAGTCCTGTAAAGGGGGAGGGGAGTGTAGTATAGCTGCTGGCACAAACAGAATGAGACATTGGCGTCTACGGCTCTTTCTTTACTGCAGACAAGAAATTCACTAAAATAGATAAATAATAAATGGGACCAGGGATCTCTGCCAGGACGACGGTGAGTTCTGCGAGATGCCGAAGAAAAAAAAGGGAGCCGAGAACGCTCCATATTTTTCTTTATTGATGGACCTTTGTTCTCATAACATCAAGTTTTACATATGAATAATACGAAACGGTTTTCTACGGCGCAGGCAGTCTAGGTTTCAGTTCTCCAAAAGTGCCGGCAAATAGTGGAAAGATATGTTACAAAGACATACCTAATTTGCTGTGATGAATTGTGTGCATGCTTCAGTGATCAAATCTGCAGCTGAGACCTATTATATTTAATGATCTAGACTGTTCCTGTGAAAACACTCAGGCATAGACTGTTATGTCTGGACAAGCAAGCTAGTTTTTGCTCTGGCAGGAGCAAATGAAGAGGATGCGGAGACAATACTGCTCCAAAAAGCACCTTAAATAAGCCGTTTCAGTCATGATGGTGGAACGAGACAGGGCTACTTCCCTTTCCAATGTGACTATACTACAGCTCTTTCAGGAAGACATCAAAACTGTCCTGCATTAGGGCACATTTTTGTTCTATGCCGTGGATGTAGCGTACCTGGATTTCAGTAAGGACTTCGACAAGGTCCCCCATGACCTTCTGGCAAACAAACTAGTCCAATGTGGGCTAGGCAAAACTACGGTGAGGTGGATCAGTAATTGGTTAAATGGATGAACCCAGAGGGTGATTCTCCCCAAGGCTTCCTCTTCATCCTGGAAAGAAGTGATGAGTGGAGTGCCGCAGGGTCCCATCCTGGGCCCGGTCCTGTTCAACATCTTTATTAATGACTTAGATGAAGGGTTAGAAGGCATGATCATCAAGTTTGCAGACGACACCAAATTGGGAGGGATAGCCAATACTCCAGAGGACAGGAGCAGGATTCAAAACGATCTTGACAGATTAGAAAGATGATTGGCCAAAACTAACAAAATGTACAACAGTGACAAATGCAAGATACTCCACTTAGGCAGAAAAAAATGAAATGCAAAGATGACCCAAAATGCAGACTCTGTAAGGAAGCCAATGAATCCATGGACCATCTCCTCAGCTGCTGTAAGAAAATCGCACAAACGGACTACAAACAAAGGCACAACTCTATGGCCCCAATGATTCATTGGAACTTATGTCACAAATACCACCTGCCAGCAGTAAAGAACTGGTGAGATCATAAACCTGCAAAGGTAGTAGAAAATGAACGCGCAAAAATACTGTGGGACTTTCAAATCCAGTCTGACAAAGTTTTGGAATACTTTGTCAGACATCACGATTGTGGAAAAGAAAAAAAGTTTGGATTATTGATGTCGCCATACCAGGCGACAGCCGAATTGACAAAAAACAACAGGAAAAACTCAGCCATTATCAGGACCTCAAAACCAAACTGCAAAGGCTCTGGCAGAAACCAGTACAGATGGTCCCAGTGGTCATTGGCGCACTGAGTGCCATGCCAAAAGATCTCAGCCAGCATTTGGAAACAATAAACATCGACAAAATAACCATCTGCAAAAGGCCATCTTACTTGGATCTGCACGCATCATTCAAAATACATCACAGAGTCCTAGACGCTTGGGAAGTGTTCGATTTGTGATTTTGTGATACGAAATCCAGCATATAGATCTCGTTTGCTCTGATATATTGTGTTTTTGTGTTGGTAAAATAATAATAATAATAATAATAATAATAATAATAATAATACTTTATACCCCGCTACCACCTCCCAAGGGACTCGGTGCGGCTTACATGAGGCTGAGCCCACAATACATCAGTAATAAAAACAATAACAGTAATACAAACAAAATAATAATAATAATCATCATCATCATCTTTATTTTTAGACCACCCTATCTCCCCTGGGGGACTCAAGGCGGTTTACACATAGCTAAAGGTAAAGGTTTTCCCCTGACATTAAGTCCAGTTCAGGACCAGGACAGCATCCTTGGCTTTTGGTGGAAAAGAGTAATAGAGTTGGGTGTCGCCTATGTAAATTTGACACCCATCTCCAAAACTCCAGATGATCTCTCCCAGCGGTTTCATGTAAATGTTAAATAGCATGGGGACAGAATTTAGCCCTGAGGGACCCCACAGGCAACAGGCCAGGGAGTCGAACAGGAGTCCCCCAGCTCCACCTTCTGGGTCTGACCCTCCAGGAAGGATGGGAGCTACTGCAAAACAGTGCCGCCAAGCACTGTCAGATGTCTGCAATTTGGGAACTGCCTGTCATTGTAAATCAGTGTTTCTCAACCTGGGGGTCGGGACCCCTGTCACGAGGGGGTGTCAGGGGGGTCACCAAAGACCATCAGAAAACAGTATTTTCTGTTGGTCATCTGGGTTCTGTGTGAGAAGTTTGTCCTAATTCTCTTGTTTGTGGGGTTCAGAATGCTCCTTTATTGTAGGTGAACTATAAATCCCAGCAACTAAAACTCCCAAATGTTAAGGTCTATTTCCCCCCAAACTCCACCAATGTTCATATTTGGGCATATTGAGTATTTGTGCCAATCCATCATTGTTTGAGTCCACAGTGCACTCTGGATGTAGGTGAACTACAACTCCAAAACTCAAGGTCAATGCCCACCAAACCCTTCCAGTGTTTTCTGTTGGTCATGGGAGTTCTATATACCAAGACTGGTTCAAATCCATCGTTGGTGGAGTTTGTTTGATTGTAGGTGAACTACAAATCCCTGCAACTTCTGTTTGATTGTAGGTGAACTACAAATCCCTGCAACTACAACTCCCAAATGACAAAATCAACCCCCCCCCCCAACCCCACCAGTATTCAAATGTGGGTATGTTGGGTATTTGTGCCAAATTTGATCCAGTGAATGAAAATACACCCTGCATATCAGATATTTACATTACGATTCATAACAATGGCAAAATTATATTTATGAAGTAGCAGCAAAAACAATGTTACGGTTGGGGGGTCACCACAACATGTGGAACTCTATTAAGGGGTCATGGCATTAGGAAGGTTGAGCAACACTGTTGTAAATGGAGAGCAATGCCTACCAATAGTCGTAAAAGGCTAATCCAACACCAAACAGAACCAAAAAGAATGACAGTGCTGCAACATTAGCTTCCCCGTCTATTTGCTTTCCTCCTCTCCAAACCCAGCAATTGCAATACCTTTTGGCCTTCCGCAGCAGCATGGGACAGAACTTGCTTGTTTAAGACATAGCCTTCTAATTAGGACTTGGTAAGAACAGGGGCCTCTGGCATTAGTGTTCGTTAGTCTCTCTTGCTCTCTGTTTGTGATGCGCTAGACAGCTGCGTTGCGTGGCAGCCGGGATTCTGATTTCAATTGCGCTTCCGGTTTGGGCAAGTGTGTATTTTTCCAGTTTTTTTTTAAAAAAAGTCCGAGTGCTAGCCGCTGAAAGCTGCTAAGATTGCAATTTTTATTTATTTACTTTTACCTACATAAAAATGCAAGGAGGAATCATAGCTCAGCAGTAGAACATTTGCTTTGGATGTAGAAGGTCCCAGGTTTAAGACTTGGCATCTCCAGTTAGAAAGATCGGGGAGCAGGCAATGGGGAAATACCTCAATCTGAAAACTCAAGAAAACCAGTTACCATTCAGAATAGCCAGTACTATTCTGGGCAAAGTGGACAAAACCAGTAAGAGGTATCACAGTTATTGGAAATGGACCTTGATTTTGGAAGTTATAGTTCACCTACATCCAAATGACCCCCACCCGACAATGGACCGTGACCAGGGAAGCCCCATGACCAACTGAACATGCTGCAAGGGTTTGGGGGAATGGACATTGAATTTGGGAGTTGTAGTTCACCCTTATCCAGACAGCCCTGAATCCAGCCGATGACAGATCTGGACCATATTTGGCACACAGACCCAACATGGCCAACTGTGAATACTGTCAGGGTTTGGGGGCGATTGGAATTTTGAGAATTATAGTTCACCCTTAAAAATAATGTTTATATTTCATCCTGTTTAAGTGTTTGCATATTTGTATATTTTAAACTTAAAACAGCTTTTATATTAAGCTGCTTTAAGTCTCTTTTAGGAGAGATAAAGTGGGGTGTAAATATAATAATAATAATAATAATAATAATAATAATAATAACCCACCTGACTTGGATCTGCATGCATCATTCGAAAATACATCACACAGTCCTAGACGCTTGGGAAGTGTTCAACTTGTGATTTTGTGATACGACATCCAGCACAGAGATCTCGTTTGCTGTGACATACTGTGGTTCTGTGTCAGTAAAATATTAATAATAATAATGTCGAGGTCCTGAACCGGTGCTTGGCCGCTGTGACGGTCTGGATGGGGGCGAACAAATTGAAATTGAATCCAGACAAGACAGAGGTACTCCTGGTCAGTCGCAAGGCTGAACAGGGTATACGGTTACAGCCTGTGTTGGATGGGGTCGCACTCCCCCTGAAGACGCAGGTTCGCAGTTTGGGTGTGATCCTGGACTCATCGCTGAGCCTGGAACCCCAGGTTTCAGCGGTGACCAGGGGAGCATTCGCACAGTTAAAACTCGTGCGTCAACTGCGCCCGTACCTTGGGAAGTCTGACTTGGCCTCGGTAGTCCACGCTCTGGTTACATCCCGTTTAGACTACTGCAACGCTCTCTACGTGGGGTTGCCTTTGAAGACGGCCCGGAAGCTCCAATTAGTCCAACGCTCGGCAGCCATGATACTAACAGGAGCGGAGCGCAGGGAGCATAGAACTCCTCTGCTGCACCAGCTCCACTGGCTGCCGATCTGCTACCGGGCTCAATTCAAAGTGCTGGCGTTGGCCTTTAAAGCCCTAAACGGTTCTGGCCCAACTTACCTATCCGAACGTATCTTGGCCTATCAGCCCACCTGGACCCTAAGATCTTATGGGGAGGCCCTGCTCTCTATCCCGCCTGCTTCACAGGTGCGGCTGGCAGGGTCGGGAGACAGGGCCTTTTCTGTGGGGGCCCCGCGGCTATGGAACGCCCTTCCCATGGAGGTAAGATCAGCCCCCTCATTGATGGTATTCCGAAGAAGATTAAAAACCTGGATGTTTGAGCAGGCATTCGGTTAACTCAGTGCAATGAATGTAATGATTAAAGGACTGGCAATATGGACAACGAAACTGGATCACGATTTTAGTCAGGAGATGAATTGGATTGTTGTTGATATATGTATTGTGTGTTATGTTTTTATGCTTTTAAACTGTATACTGTCGATTGTTATATTCTGTTGTAAACCGCGTTGAGTCGCCGTCTAGGCTGAGAAACAGCGGTATACAAGTATAGCAAATAAATAAATAAAATAAAATAATAATAATAATAATAATAATAATAAATGCATCATTTGAAAATACATCACACAGTCCTAGACGCTTGGGAAGTGTTTGACTTGTGATTTTGTGATACGAAATCCAGCATAGAGATCTCGTTTGCTGTGGCATACTATGGTTTTGTGTCATAATAATAATAATAATAATAATATGCAAGCAAGTGGTCGTACTCTACGAATTTGTACAAAATTCTGGAATATGTGCATGTTACTTTAAAAAAAGCACGCAAGTGATCAATTTGCAGGAAACTGTTTTAGTTTCCTTTCTTAAATCTATCCTGTCATCTCAAATTCACTGAACTCGACTCTTAACAGGAGTATTTATTGATGTGTGTGCTTTTATCACCGGCATCCCTTGCAGTTTTTGCAGCCGCAGCAGAAAGAAAGAGTTATATTTGCTGGGTCTGAAGGCGCCGTAACTTGGGCCAGGCATTTGGATATTTACGACGTGAAACCGTGCTTTCAGTAAACACAACTGATGCATAGACATTGCCTCTTGGCTGCTCACATTCCTGTCCATCTGTTGAGATGGCAAGGTGCCTGCCTGAAAGTTGGTTGGACCTTTGCCTTGGGGGCATAAAATGCCGGGCAACAATAGGCTTCTAAGGGCAGCCTGAACATGGGCTCCATACTCCGCTGTCGGATGTCCCTCCTCGACTGATGCCAACACTGCCACACTGGAAATGCATGCCTCCTTGCACTCGATCACACGTGTTGACATTTGGGCCTATTTCAGTGCATCAGTGATTCAACCAATGGAGTTCACCTGGCTATTCCCCCCCCCCCCCCATATCCTTTAACCCTGCTGTATAATGTGGGATTATATAGGCAGTCACTGAGATATAAATATCCGACTTACAAATGACTCAAAAGGATATTTTCCCCAAACTCCCCAAAGTTTGGGGAAAATAGAATCTTGACATTTGGGAGTTGTAGTTCTGGGATTTATAGTTCACCTACAATCACAGAGCATCCTGAACCCCACCAAAGATAGAATGGGGCCAAACCTCCCACACAGAACCCCCTTGTGGGCCACAGCAACGTGTGGCAGGGGACGGCTAGTAATATAATATAATATATTGTATATACATATAATATTTATAATATTATAATATACATATAATATTTATAATATAATATAATGCAATATAATACTATTAATAATATAATTATATATCTATATATTGCATGTAATATTACTAATAATATTACAATATAATGGTATAGTACAATATAGTAATATTTAATACTGATATTGCACTATGCTAATAATATATTGTGTGTGTGTGTGTGTGTGTGTGTGTGTGTGTGTGTGTGTATATATATATATATATATATATATCTGATATCCTTTGCCTCCAAGAGTTTTTATACCTGATATCCTGATATCCTTTGCCTCCAAGGGTTTTTCTCATTGAACTATACATTAAAGTTGCAAGTAAGGATGCTTGCAAAATTCTCAATATCTCCATTTCTGGTAGGACTTGAGGTTCCAAAGTCTATCTCTGTGCCTGAAGAAGTTTCCCCATAGTTTCGTTTTTTGGTTCCGGATATGTTCTCAACTTCTTGCAACTTTCAGTTATTTCTCCCAAAACACACAATGTTAAAAAGTTACCAGTCAATTATCCCATTGATTCAAGCACCTTGCAGGAGGGGTATATATATATAAAATACACACACACGCACACACGCACACACACACATATCTTGTAAGCTGCTCTGAGTCCCCTTTGGGGTGAGAAGGACGGCATATAAATGTTGTAAATAAATAAATAAATCGTGCATAATAAATATATTGACAAAATAAGGAAATCAACCCTATAGGGCTGATTAGGCAGAAAGATTTGTCTAACTTTTCAAATTAATTGGGGATTACAGCACACTGAGATGCAAAAGCAAGACAGACATTTTCACAAAAAGGCAAAGCAAATGGTTCTGAATATATTTGCTACCACAACCAGGAGGAGGAGGAGGAGATTCGGTTCCTGTTTTTCCTTGCACCGTGAATCTGCCCTACATTCTGATCTTCCAGCCTTCTGGTTTACCTTGGGGAAGTCTAAGAATAAATTCTGGAACTGCTCCATGCACAATTTGCTGCTGCATTGAATTTGCGTCTTGTTCCCGTCCCATGCCACCTTTGTCCTTAAAGGTTACCGATAAGTGCATATGCACAATGTCTACGCATGTTAATATGGGATCTAATCAAATATTCCTTCTGCAAGGTGCTTGAATCAATGGGACAATTGACTGGTAACTTTTTAACACTGTGCGTTTTGGGAGAAATAACTGAAAGTTGCAAGAAGCTGAGAAAATATCAAGAACCGAGAAACAAAATTATGGGGAAACTTCTTCGGGCATAGGGATAGACTTTGGAACCTTGAGTCCTACCAGAAATGGAAATATGGAGAATTTTGCAAGCATCCTTACTTGCAACTTTAATGTATAGTTCAATGAGAAAAACCCTTGGAGGCAACGGATATCAGGTACAACGTTCTTCACCCTCAGACTTGGTCATTCAAGTTCTAAATATGGAAAGCATCATTTCAGGATATATGATAACTTGTCCGAGAGCCAAAGCTGGCCACGAAGTTCATTTAGGTGAGCAGTGAAGCTCAGCCTAGGAATGATTTGACATTTCCATTCCTCATCTACCTCTTCTAGTCATTCACCAATTGGTTTAGGAAAGAAGGCTTTCAAGAAAATCTTAGCTGTAACAGAGTTGTATCCTGAATTTCCATGTCACTTTATCACATTAGACAGGGAAGTGTGTGGCAGAGGAGAGCTCAGTCTTACTCAGTTTTTTTTAACTAAATGGAAGTTTTCCCTACCTTCTATCACACTGTTTAATGTCTCTCAGTTTCCTTTCGGTATTCTTTCATGCTGCAGAGATTTGGCCCTGCCCACCATCCCTCTCCCTGCTCATTGTTGAAAACTGGGAGGGAGGGAAAGCAGTGATGCTCGCTCTGTCTCTGTCTGTCTGTCTGTCTCTCCCCTTCCCTCTCTTGGCTGCCCAGCTTTCCCGTGCAACACAAGGCACAGACATATCAGAGAAGGAAGCAAAGGAAAGGGACAGACCTGGAAAGTGAAGGGTGTGGACCTTGAAAAAGAAGGGTGTGGACCTTGGAAACAGAGGTGGATCTTGGAAAACTATAACTCCCAGGATTGCATAGTATGGAAGTACGGTATATAAAGTGGGGTCCAAGAGCATTAATTCCATAGTATAAATGCATGGATCTTGGGAAACTACAACTCCCAGGAGGACTCAATCGCATGGAGCATGACATTTAAATTGCGGTGCAAGGGCATTCATTCCATAGTATAAATGCATCAAGAGAAGGGTATGGACCTTGGAAAACTATAACTCCCAGGTGGATTCCATTGCATGGAGCCATGGCATTTAAAGTGGGGTGCAAGGGCATTCATTCCATACAGTAAATGCACCAAGAGAAGGGTATGGAGCATGGAAAATTGTGATTCCCACAACAGCACAGCATGGAGACATGGAATGATGATGATGATGATGATGATGATGATGGCATTTAAAATGGGTCCTGACTGCATGTATTCTCCAGTGCAGATGCATCCAGAGAAGGGTATGGACCTTGGGAAACTATAACTCCCAGGGTGCTAGGGAATTCATTCCATACAGTAAATGCACCAAGAGAAAGGTATGGACCTTGGGAAATTATGACTCCCAGGACTGCACAGCATGGAGACATGGCATGATGGTGATGATGATGATGATGATGATGATGATGATGATGATGATGATGGCATTCAAAATGAGTCCTGACTGCATTTATTTTCCAGTGTAAATGCACCAAGAGAATGGTATGGACCTTGGGAAACTATAACTCCCAGAACCACATAGTATGGAGCTATGATATTTAAAGTGGGGTACAAGAGCATTCATTCCATAGTGTAAATGTAATAAGAGAAGGGTATAGACCTTGGGAAACTATAATTCCCAGGGTGCAAGGGCATTCATGAAGTGGATGGTGGCTTCCCTGCCTTTCTCATCCTCTGCTACATTCATAGTGGGCCACTAACATCTGTGGCCTTCTTTGTGGAATCGTAATCCAACCCAAGTTCTGATCTGTGGACGCATTCAGAGAATCAACCGAGGAATAAAGTAGTTTTAAAGAGAGGAAAAGAACCTCTGGCGAATCCTAGTTTTCTAGGGACGGGGGAATTGGGCTTTTCAAAACACTGCGCCATCCTTTTAAAGCCTTGGAAATATTAGAGAAACAGAATGCCTTGTAATATGGAAAGGATTTGCAGCCAAAAACAGACTAGAAGTGATGGTTAAATGCCTAGAGCACCGTTAATTTTTAATTAATGTTAGTTATAATTATCTGACGGTGCCTGACTGAGACCCAGGAACAGGCTTGGAATGGATTTTGTTTTCCTTGTAATTTATTAGTTTTATAACTAATAATAATTAAAAATTAAATAAAATGCTTCAAGCAAATTTTGTAATAGTCCTTTTCTTAAACCAAATCAGCTATACAGATCGACTTAAATTTTACTTTGAAAGGGAAATGATATGCTGATGGATTTCAGCAACTCCTTCCATTGTTTTGAGGAAAGCAAGTAAATAGAATTTAAGGGTAAAGGGGGCGAGAAAGGTGATGGAAATCACATCTTGCTTGGAAAAAATGTCAAAAGTAATGCCTTCCATCAAATGTAGAATAAGCTTGTGGTTCGTTTCCAAAAAAAGTGTCTCTTGGGGTTTAATTTCTAAGCCAAGCACAAATTGTTAAATACAACACAAATTACACTAATGAACCAGCTGTTTCTTCTCATAGTCACAGTTTAGAATTTATGAGGAGCGTTTTCGTGGATGCATTCACTCAAAATAAATCCATTCTGAACCGATTGTTCTAGCAGGTATTTGGGGCATCTTTTCAAATAACTCTGGGGTCATATATATCTCGTATGTATCTGAGCCTTATGTCAGTACATAGGAACCTTGGGGAGATGGCGGATCTCTAGGGTTCATGGGCGACAGGCCATCACGGATGCTTGGGGGGACAACCTTGGATATGATGCTGCTCTGAGGTCATCTGGGCACTAAATTGGGCCAAAACGGAGCAGATTCAGCTGTCCAGACAGGTACAAAGCCCTAAGATACTCTGGAGCAGTGGTTCTCAACCTTCCTAATGCCGTGACCCCTTAATACAGTCCCTCATGTTGTGGTGACCCCCAACCATAATATTGTTTTTGTTGCTACTTCATAACAGTCATTTTACTACTGTTATAAATCATAATGTAAATATCAGATATGCAAGATTTATTTTCATTCACTGGACCAAACTGGGCACAAATACCCAATTCAACCACATGTAAATGTTAGTGGGGTTGGGGGAGGATTGATTTTGTAATTTGGGAGTTGTAGTTGCTGGGATTTATAGTTCACCTATAATCAAAGAGCATTCTGAACTCCACTAGTGATGGATTTGAACCTAATTTGCCACACAGAACTCCCATGACCAACGGAAAACACTGGAAGGGTTTGGTGGGTGTTGACCTTGAGTTTGGGAGTTGTAGTTCACCTATATCCAGAGAGCACTGTGGACTCACGCAATGGTGGATCTGGCACAAATACTCAATATGCGCAAATGTGAACACTGGTCGAGCTTGGGGAAAATAGACCTTTACTTTTGGGAGTTGGAGTTGCTGGGATTTGTAGTTCATTACAATCAAAGAACATTCTGAACTTCAACGATAGAATTGGCTCAAACTTCCCACATGGAATCCCCATGACCATCAGATAATACTGTGTTTTCTGATGGTCTTTGGTAGCCCCTCTGACACCCCTTCGTCACCCCCTCAGGGGTCCCGACCCCCAGGTTGAGAAACACTGCTCTGGAGTTTCCTGCAAGCTCTGAAATATCCCTTACATTGCCTTAAGCCAGCATTTCTCAACCTTGGGGTCAGGATCCCTGGGAGGTCACATGGGGGTTTCAGAAGAGTCACCAAATACCACCAGAAAACATGTATTTTGGATAGTCTTAAGAACCCCTTTGGCAGAGATGGCTGATGATCTTTTCGTCTGTCCTTCTCTTCCTTTTTGGAAACAAACGGCAAATCCTCCCACCAAAAGCTCTTCTCCTCTGTGATTGGCCGACCTCTCAGCCAAGGAAAAGGCTGTTATTAAGAGTCCAAGCAGGGAGGGGAGAGCAGGCGTCCTCTTTGCATGGAAGCATGTTGCGAATGTGCAGACAAGGGAGAACGTGCAAGGCTGGAGAGAGGTTCGTACCAGCAAGTCCCTACAAAGCATGGGGGTACTGTGTGGGAAGTTTGGCCCAATACTATCATTAGTGGGGTTCAGAATGCTCTTTGATTGTAGGTGAACTATAAATACCAGCAACTACAACTCCCAAGTGTAAAAATCAATCAATCCCCCAACCCCACCAGTATTCAAATTTGGGCATATTGGGTATTTGTCCCAAGTTTGGTCCAGATCCATCATTGTTTGAATCCACAGTGTTCTCTGCAGGTAGGTGAACTACAACTCCAAAACTCAATGTCAATGCGCACCAAACACTTCCAGTATTTTCTGTTGTCATGGGAGTTCTGTGTGCCAAGTTTGGTTCAATTCCATCATTGGTGGAGTTCAGAATGTTCTTTGATTGTAGGTGAACTATAAATCCCAGCAGCTACAATTCCCAAATGACAAAATCAATGCCACCCAACACCATCAGTATTCAAATTTGAGCATATCGGGTACTTGTGCCAAATTTGATCCAGTGAATGAAAACACATCCTGTATATATGAGATATTTACATTAAGATTCATAACAGTAGCAAAATTACAGTTAAGAAGTAGCAATGAAAATAATTTTATGGTTGGGAGTCACCACAACATGAGGAACTGTATTAAGAGGTTGCGGCATTAGGAAGGTTGAGAAACACTTCCTTAAGCAAAACAAAATTGGGTTAAGGGCAGAAAACGTGGGAAACTCACTGGAAGACTGGTGCCATGTAAACAGCCAACACTGGATTTGAAATGGATCCAGGTTATTTCGTTTATGGAGACAAGCCCTCCGGCTCTTAATTCCCATTCTGTAGCTGCGAGGCTCCCAATGCCAACCTGCCTTAAAGAGATGTTGCATGGAACCATTTCAAAAACTTGAATTTGCATCTTGCTATTGTCCGTTTTGGAATTTTTGTGACTTTTTTTTGGCTCCAAACTGTTATCTCTTAGACTGAAGAATCACAGACTTCACTATTCCAAAATACAGCCATGCTACAGGAGGAGAAACCGGTTGCCATTATCTTTAAAGTGCTGGAAAACTTTATATCTCCTTTTTTGGTGAGACAGAAAAGGGGGCCTTTGCTTTCAGTGGCAGCAGGGCATTCTTCATAATATTCAGGTCTGGCTGGAAAGAGAATGAGTACGTTCTTCCAAGGTTCAGCCATTTGGTGGCTTGACTCATCTCCAAATTCAGAAAGCGGACTGAATCCCTTGCTTCCCAACCAGCCATCACGGATCAGCACACCTGAGCAAGGGAGGAACTGGCAGGTAGCCTGCTCCCTCCCTACCTACCTACCTCACTGGTGGGTGGCTCTATCCCTTGCTCTCCTTTTTCCTCGCTTTGCAATCATTTAAGAGGAAACGGTGTGATTAGCCGCACACAAGCAAACAGCAGGAACTAATCCTTTAAACACAAATACTTCAGTGGCTATGCGATGGTTCCTCACAAAACAGTGGGGAGGAAGATCACAGGCAAAACTCCTCCTTGAGTTTCCTGTGAATACTCTGCTTTTCATTCCCAATTTGCTTAATGCAGTTCTTAAAACAATTAAGTATGTTAGGTCCCACCATTCCGATGCAATACCAAATGTCTGCTACGCATAAGATCAGTGTTTCTCAACCTGGGGGTCGGGACCCCTGGGGCGGTCGCATGAGGGTTTCAGGGAGGGTTGCCAAGACCATCAGAAAACACATATTTCTGGGTCTTAGGAACACTTTTGGCAGAGAAGGCTGAAGATCTCTCCACTTGTCCTTCTCTTCCTTTTTGGTGTTGGTGAACTACAACACCCAGAAATCAAAACCAACCCCACTAGTAATGAATGTTGGCCATGTAAGTAGTGTGTCAGGTTTGGTGCACATCCCTTATGGGCTGGGTTCAGAGTGCTCTTTGATTGCAGGTGGACTATAAATCCCAGCAACTTCAACTCCCAAATGTCAAGGTCTATTTCCCCCAAAATTCCACTAGTGTTCACATTTGGACATATTGAGTATTTGTACCAAGTTTGGTCCCAGATCCATTATTTGAGTTCACAGTGCTTTCTGGAGGTAGTGAACTACAACTCCAAAACTGAACACCAATGTCCACAAAATCCTTCCAATATTTTCTCTTGGTCATAGGAGTTCTGGGTGCCAAATTTGGTTCAGTTCCATTGTTGATGGAGTTCAGAATGATCTTTGATTGTAGGTGAACTATAAATCCCAGCAACTTCAATTCCCAAATGTCAAGGTCTATTTTCCTCAAAACTCAACCAGTGTTCACATATGGGCATACTGAGTATTCATAACAACTTTGCTCCAGACCTATTATTGTTTGAGTCCACAGGGCTCTCTGGATGTTGGTGAACTACAACTAACAAAACTGAACATCAATGTCCACAAAACCCTTCCAATATTTTCTCTTGGTCATAGGAGTTCTTTGTGCCAAATTTGGTTCGGTTCCATCATGGATGGAGTTCAGAATGATCTTTGATTGTAGGTAAAATATAAATCCCAGCAACTTCAACTCCCAAAAGTCAAGGTCTATTTTTCTCAAAACTCCACCAGTGTTCACATTTGAGCATATTGAGTATTCATGCCACTAATCCCCACTAATACTATCATTAGTGGGGTTCAGAATGCTCTTTGATTTTAGGTGAACTATAAATACCAGCAACTACAACTCCCAAGTGACAAAATCAATCAATCCACCAACTCCACCAGTATTCAAATTTGGGCGTATCGGGTATTTGTGCCAAGTTTGGTCCAGATCCATCATTGTTTGAATCCACAGTGTTCTCTGGATATAGCTGAACTACAACTCCAAAACTCAAGGTCAATGCTCACCAAACCCATCATTGTTTGAGTTCACAGTGCTCTCTGGAGGCAGATGAACTACAACTCCAAAACTCAAGGTCAATGCCCACCAAACCCTTCCAGTATTTTCTCTTGGTCATGGGAGTTCTGTGTGCCAAGTTTGGTTCAATTCCATCATTGGTGGAGTTCAGAATGCTCGTTGATTGTAGGTGAACTATAAATTCCAGCAACTACAACTACCAAATGACAAAAATCAATTCTCCCAACCCCAACAGTATTCAAATTTGGGCATATCATTTGCTCCAAATTTGATCCAGTAAATGAAAATACATCCTACATATCCAATATTTACATGACAAATCAAAACAGTAGCAAAATTACAGTTATGAAGTAGCAACAAAAATAATGTTATGGTTGGGGGGGGGGGGCGGTCACCATAACACAAGGAACTGTATTAACAGGTTGCGGCATTAGAAAGGTTGGGAAACACTGCATAAGATTTCCAAGTATTGACATTCTCCTCACCCTACCAAAATATCCAAACTTTCCAGATTTGCTAAACGTTGGGCACCTGAAGAACATGACTTAAAATCATGCCTAACCAAAGGCCATTTTCTGCATTACTGCAGAAAGGTAAGGCCAGGATGTGCTCAGAAGCTGGCATATACGTGAGTGTCAAAATTGACCAATCTAGTATGTCATAAAAAGGAATATTAATATTTTATTCAGTTATAGGATAAAATCTGGATCTAGTCAAGACTTTAAACACCTCAAAGGTGTCGACAAATCTTCATAGTAAGGGCATATTTACCCATAATTGGTAATACTTTGCTAGCACTAATTCTTCTATGGCTCTTTTTGGAATGTATTTAATGACCCTGGGAACCTGTCTACTTAGCTCTTAAGTTAAATTTAAATTGAATTTATCCTTATTCATACAACAGAGAGACAAAAGCAAGTCCTCTGAATAAAGAGAGGATTTCTACTTATCTCTCACACAAATTGATCCATAGTGGCTTTCATTCATCTCCCTCCAGCCATACAACTTGCTCATTGTATAGATTTCATTTGAAAGTCCTTCAACAGAAGCATATGCAGTACCATCCTATTCACCTTTTTCTTTTTCTTTTAGAAGTCCTATTAAGGTCAATAGGGTCTACTCCAGGTAAATGTCTGTGGGGTTCTAGCCTTATAGAGAAGAAAGTTACTCGATAGCTAAACGCTTTGCATACCAGTTGTAGAAAAGTTCTCCTAGCCCAGTGTTTCTCAACCTGGGGGTCAGGACCCCTGGGGGGTTCATGAGAGGATGTCAGAGGGGTCTATGTCAGTATTTCTCAACTTGGGCTCAAGACCCTTGGGGGGTCGCAAGTGGGGGTGACAGCATTTTCTGTTGCTCATGGGGGTTCTCTGTGGGATATTTGGCCCAACTCTTTCGTCAGTGGGGTTCGGAATGCTCTTTGATTATAGATGAACTATACATCCCAGCAACTACAACTCCCAAATGTTAAGTTTATTTTCCCTAAACTCCACCAGTGTTCACATTTGAACATATTGAGTATTCGTGCCAAGTTTGGTCCACATCCATTATCGTTTGAGTCCACAGTGCTCTCTGGGTGTAGATGAACTACAACTCCAAAACTCAAGGTCAATGCCCACCAAACCCTTCCAGTATTTTCTGTTGGTCATGGGAGTTCTGTGTGCCAAGTTTGGTTCTATTCTGTCGTTGGAAGAGGTCATAATGCTCTTTGATTTTAGGTGAACTATACATCCCAGCAACTACAACTCCCAAATGTCAAGTTTATTTTCCCCAAACTCCACCAGTTTTCACATTTGGGCATATTGAGTATCTGTGCTAATTTTGGTCCAGATCCATTATTGTTTGAGTGCACAGTGCTCTTTGGATGTAGGTGAACTACAACTCCAAAACTCAATGTCAATGCCCACCAAACCCTTCCAGTATTTTGTGTTGGCCATGGGAGTTCTGTGTGCCGAGTTTGGTTCAATTTTGTTGTTAGTGAGGTTCAGAATGCTTTTTGATTTTAGATGAACTATAAATCCCAGCAACTACAACTCCCAAATGACAAAATCAATCCCCCTCCCAACCCCACCAGTATTAAAATTTGGATGTATTGGATACTTGTGTCTAATTTGGTCCTGTGAATGAAAATACATCCTGCATATCAGAAATTTACATTACGATTCATAACAATAGCAAAATTATAGTTATGAAGTAGCAATGAAAATAATGTTATGTTTGGGGGTCACCACAACATGAGGAACTGTATTAAGGGGTCGCGGCATTAGGAAGGTTGAGAACTAGTGATATACATACAATATAGTAAGCAATCACAATTATATACATAACAAATAACTAGTATAGGAGGCTTGTAGAAGGTTGCTATTTCCAACAAAATGTCTCTTATTGCGATTGTCCAAGGGATTCATGAGAGGGTGTGTTATTATATCACCTCTGACAAGGGCCAATGCTGAGCCCAAAATGTGCCAACAGAAATCTATAGTAATCCTATACTGTTGGTTCTTTGTTGTTCCTTATTTCTCCCCCTCCTTTTCCTCTAGCATCAAATAACTTATATTTTAGTGCTGCAATTTATTAAGCCATTTTTCATATTTGACTTTATAGAAAAGGCCTGATCAAATGTGTTTTGGAATAAATGAATCGAAGGGTGGGCTCTATGGATTGCATCTCTAAGGAGTCCCTGAAGTTGGGGGTCCAACTGCTGCCTGCCAAAAGCTGGGGCCAGATTTAGGTTGTATCCCTTTCCAACTCTGTCCCTGGTGGCAATCCATTTACTTTGCTGCAGTGCATCGAAGCCCTGGGGACATTCTGGAGAGATGAGCCAGCTGCTATCTGCATAACCCTGCGCAGAGTTCTGTTTCTTTTGTCACACGGGAGAGTGGCAAAAACACAAGAATCCGGGGACTGGATTTTAAAATGTGTGCATGATACATTTAGTTTGTTAAGAACACATACACACACATAAACACTTCTATTCAGAGAGAAACTCTAGAGCAGAAAATCTAGCTGCTCGTGACCCTGGGGGGGGGGGGGGGTCACGAGGGGCTATCTGATGGCCAAAGACCATCAGAAAACACAGTATTTTCTGATGGTCATTGGGGAAGTTTGGCCCAATTCTATCATTGGTGGGGCTCAGAATGCTCTTTGATTGTAGGTGAACTATAAATCCCAGCAATTACAACCCCCAAATGTCAAGGTCTATTTTCCCCAAAACTCCACCACTGTTCACATTTGGGCATATTGAGTATTTGTGCCAGGTTTGGTCCAGATCCATCATTGTTTGAGTCCACAGTGCTCTCTGGAGGTCGGTGAACTACAATTCCAAAACTCAAGGTCAATGCCCACCAAACCCGTCCAGTATTTTCAGTTGGTCATAGGAGTTTTGTGTGCCAAATTTGGTTCAATTCCATTGTTGGTGGAGTTCAGAATGCTTTTTGATTGTAGGTGAACTATAAATCCCAGCAATTACAACCCCCAAATGTCAAGGTCTATTTTCCCCAAACTCCACCACTGTTCACATTTGGGCATATTGAGTATTTGTGCCAAGTTTGGTCCAGATCCATCATTGTTTGAGTCCACAGTGCTCTCTGGAGGTAGGTGAACTACAACTCCAAAACTCAAGGTCAATGCCCACCAAACCCTTCCAGTATTCTTTGTTGGTCATGGGAGTTCTGTGTGCCAAGTTTGGTTCAATTCCATTCTTGGTGGAGTTTAAGATGCTCTTTGATTGTAGATTTTTAAATATATATATAATTATTTTACAAGGATGGGTCTAAAATCTGGAAAAAAGGGGTGTGTGAAAGGGTTTTTGGGGGGGGTGAACACGGTGGATGGGATAGTGGGGAAGGCAGAGAGGAGAAGAGGGAAAAGAAAAAAGAAAAAAAAGAGGCAATAATAATAATAATAATAATAATAATAATAATAATAATAGAAGTCGCAAGGTGATGTTGAACCTCCATTCTTCCTTATAATGGTATCCCTAAATATGAGGGGTATTTTGTAAGTAAGGTCCGTTTTGTTGTAGACACTAGTAGTTCGCGCACATACCGCAACGAGCGCGTGTGTCGTGTACCGGCATGCCTCGGGAAAAACAGTTTCCGCTCTGCAGCTAACCTGAACGGTTCTGTTCTGTGCTATAAAAATGTTTAAGACTATCAACTCATCCTCCGCATGTGAGGTTCGCTCAGTGATACGGTTTTTGTCAGCGAGGAACCTGCCTGCTGCAGAAATCCATTGACAGATTTGTGAAGTGTACGGTGATACTGTTATGAGTGAAAGCAAAGTGCGTAAGTGGGTACGACAATTCAAAGATGGCCGTGACAATGTCCATGATGAGGACCGCTCTGGTCGCCCTTCTTTGATTACAGACGATTTGGTGGCTTCAGGAGGTGGCAAGTTTTTATGAAGAGGGTATTTTAAAATTGGTTCAGAGGTATGATAAGTGTTTGAACAAACTTGGCAACTATGTCGAAAAATAGAGTGAAGTATGGACTGAAAATAAATTTACTTTTTTGAAATAAACTTTCGTTGTGTACTTATGTTCAAACGGACCTTACTTAAAAAATACCCCTCGTACAAATGCTGCGTAGAGAACTTTGAGTTTTCTTTTCTTTGATTGCAGATTAACTATAAATCCCAGCAACCACAACTCCCAAATGACAAAATCAATCCCCCCTCCCCAACCCTACCAGTATTCAGATTGGGGTGTATTGGGTATTTGTGCTAAATTTGGTCCAGTAAATGAAAATACATCCTGTATATCAGATATTTACATTACAATTCATAACAGTAGCAGAATTACAGTTATGAAGTAGCAATGAAAATAATGTTATGGTTGGGGGTCACCACAACATGAGGAACTGTATTAAGGGGTCGCGGCATTGGAAAAGGATGGATAGATAGATAGATAGATAGATAGATAGTGGACGGACGGACGGTTGGCTGGTTGGATGGATGGTTGGATAGATGGATGTATAGATGGATGTATAGATGGAGGGATGGCTGGCTGGCTGGATAGATGGATGGATAGATAGTTGGATGGACGGATGGATGAGTGGTTGGATGGATGGATGGATGGATGGATGGATGGATAGATGGATGGATGGATGGTTGGATAGATGGATGTATAGATGGAGGGATGGCTGGCTGGCTGGATAGATGGATGGATAGATAGTTGGATGGACGGATGGATGGGTGGTTGGTTGGATGGATGGATGGATGGATAGATAGATGGATGGATGGATAGATGGATGGATGGGTGGATGGCTATAGATAGATAGATAGATAGATAGACAGACAAATGGATTGTTTCCAGTGAACCTTTTCCAAGAAAGATTGTAGCAGAAAATTTATTAGCATTTTAGCACTTTTGCTCATTTGCAATTCACTGGTGCTAATTTTTCTTAAATTGTAGAGCACTTAGAAATACGTATTTTGATAACAGGGCAGTTGATGCTTAAGAAGTCAATGCAATGACCCATAGAAACTCTGTGTCCTTATTAACAATGCTGGCATTTTGAACACTAGTGAGACACAAAGAAGCAAAGGAGGGAAAAAATCCCTTCCACATTTATATATATATATATATTTTAAAAAACAACCTTGTTTTGTTTTTCCCCAACCACATTGTAGACTTTCTTGAAACCCGGCGGTGCCGAAGCAGGGAAACAAAACAAAACAAAATCTGCTGACTTTATTAAAATATTAACAAGGTATAGTTATAACTTTTGTACACTTATGCAAATGAGATTGCCAGAACAAGAGGAAGGAAGAGCATCGCTCCCGGGAGGAAGAATACAAAATCAACAAAGTGAAAAGATCAACCATCCCTTCTGCAGTATGACAGCAAGACACAAGAGGCGTCAGCTTGGGAATTGGGGAAGATAAATTAAAAAATATATACGCAGGCATGCTCACCCCTCCAAAGTTTAAGTACATCACAGTTTATAAAGCTAATAGATTTAAATGAGGCAGAGTGCATGCACCATTCCATGAAATTATTATATTTACCAGGGGCCTCGAGGAACATTTTGGGAGAAGTATTCGTCATATAAAATACATGCAATGAGGAAGGCTGAGAATAAAAATGTTTTAGTTGTGTGTGCCTCTTAAAAGTATTTTTTAAGAGTAGCTCTGTTCTGAAAGTCGAAACTCAACTTTTTGAGGAGATTTTATCCACAAACTGCTGTTAACCAAGCATGATCAAGTGCCCTGAAATCTCCTTATATTAAGAGCCAAAACCGCATCTGTTCAGCCACAGATTGCTGGAACAGGAGGGTGCAGGCATCCAAGAGGGAGTTTCTAGAGTCCTTGTGCCTGAGGCTGGCCTAAGGTATCTGACAGCATCAGGGGAATGTGGACTGCAAGCTGTCACTGCCACCCCCACCGAGAAATTGCCAGGCAGGTTTTTTACCTGTGTATCTATATGGCAGAACTGCCGGAGGTTAAGTGGTTTGAGCCACAACATTTGGGCGAATCCCAGGTTGGCTACTGGACGGAAACAACTGCACCTCTTTCCATCGAATGTCCCTCATAGATAATGCATTTACTCATGCATGAGCCTAGACATTCTAGTTGACCCCAAAAAATCGGGATGACTTAAAAATTGACCCAAAAAACCCAGGCATGACCTATCTATAGCCTTAAACGGTTCCGGCCCAAGATACCTATCCGACCGCATCTCCACCTACGAGCCCACCAGGACTTTGAGATCTTCCGGGGAGGCCCTGCTCTCGATCCCGCCGGCTTCACAAGCACGGCTGGCGGGGACGAGAGATAGGGCCTTCTCGGTGGTGGCTCCTTGGCTGTGGAACACCCTTCCCGTGGACATTAGACTGGCTCCTTCCCTGATGATATTCCGCAGGAAATTAAAGACTTGGTTGTTCAAGAAGGCGTTAGAACAAGAAGTGCAATGATTGGTAATGACTATAGGAATGGAACAACAATGATACTGGATTGTGGTTTGGACGATGAGACGGCGCTGAATGGGTTTTGTGGTAATGATGATGTTTTTGTATAATGCTGGATTGTGAATTGTTTTTATACTGTGTCTTGAATGTTGTTCTTCCTATGTTGTACACCGCTGTGAGTCGCCCCCGGGCTGAGAACAGCGGTATATAAGCAAAGTAAATAAATAAATAAATAAAAAATGTAATGGGTAAAGTATTTTAGGTAAAGGTAAAGGCTTCCCCAAACATTTATTATTTTACTCTATTGTTATTATTGTGTTTATTATTTTACTCTATTATTATTATTACATTTATTATTTTGCTCTATTAATACTGCAATTATTACATTCCCATTATTTTACCGCATCTCTGTGTACGAACCCACACGATCTCTTCGATCATCCGGAGAGGCCCTGCTCGCGCTCCCACCTCCATCGCAGGCACGATTGGTAGGGACAAGGGAGAGGGCTTTCTCGGTGGTGGCCCCTCGACTCTGGAACTCACTCCCCAAGGACATCAGGCATGCCTCAACTCTGGCAGTTTTTAGGAGGAGCCTGAAAACGTGGTTATTCCAGCGTGCCTTCCCAGAATAAGGAAACCCCCAGCAATATGTCCTTAAATGCACTTTATTAATGATCTAGGATTGTCTGCACGCCCCATCCCTCTCCAAAAACTCTATCCTAATCACATTTGGACTGCTTCAAAAGATGATGGACCTGTTTAAACGTTTCATTGGAGGTGTTTAAAAAGAGTTGGGATGGCCATTTCTCAAGAACAGTTTAGTTGTACAGACTTCTAGATCAAGGCTTCTGAAACTTTTCCATTCAGGACCTCTTTTGACCTGAGAAATGTTTATGAGACCGCAGGTATATAGATATAGAAAATATGTATAAAAACCAAACATTTACCAATACCAAATCAGCATCTGCAAAGTTTTCTAAACAGGCTGATTTTCCCTTTTTATGAAGTACAGCTGAAGCATCTTCTGCAGAATCCACTGGAAATACTGTGTAACAGATTCTTGTAAATGTCTAAAACAGGCAAGGGCAAACTAAGGTCCGGGGGCCAGTGCAACCCCCTGGGTGCTTACCTCAGGCCCTCCTCATTTTACCTGTCCTCTTGGCAGATGGACATGGTGGCCTGCTGCATCCTTATGCCAAAAAGATGGGGGAGGAAGGCATGTAGCAACTGAAAGTGCTCTCAGCCACCATGTGTCTCAACCTCCTCTTGGCATAAGGATGGTGCGAGCGGCCCTATTGTTATGCTAGGAGGATAACTCAAAGAAGGCATGTGGCAGCTGAGAGCCCTCCAGAGCACTCTCAACTGTTGTCTGTCTTGCACTCCTCCCTCCCAGCATAATGCAGTAGGACAGCTTGGGGATCAGGGGAGGAGAATGGGGGGAAGGTCAGGGCAGTGGATGTGTGTCCCACCTTCCCCCCGGCATAAGGATAGGGCAAGCAAGCCCATTCTGATACTGGACTACCTGAGAACAGGCCGGGGGGGGGGGGGCTTGGGGGGCTCCAGCCCCCCCCCCGAAATTCTCATGATGGTCCATGAGAAGGCCTTACTGGTGCATTATTTAAACTGTTATGTTTATTCATATCATGATCTAATCATCATACTCAATATATCCCATATGCATGGGGGTATTGGGGTAACAATACAAAAGGTTTGCTAGGGTAGACCCTCTTTCACTCAGACTCACCCCCCCCAAATCAAACTCAGTGCCCCCCCCCCCCCCGAATCAAAATCCTGGCTACGGGCCTGCCTGAGGATGACCCAGGTCCTCCTCTGCCCCCTCCTGGCCCCACCCCTCCTGACCTGGCCCACAATGTGGCCCCAAGACAAAAAAAATGCCCATGCTTGGTCTAAAACAACCACTAGGTGGCATTCACAAAAAAAATCAGGACCATCATTGAGTTAAGGTGGCCCAATTTGAGATTGGGACTTACAGTGTTCTAGATAGCCTTTGGAATCCATTTGAATGAAGAACAGAGTGTTTGAGGACCGGGACATCCGTAGGGATCCCAAGGTATTTGTTTATGAAGCTATTGTCCTCCCAACCCTGCTATACGCCTGTGAGACGTGGACTATCTACAGACATCACATGCAACTCCTGGAATGATTCCATCAACGTTGCCTCTGAAAAATCCTGCAAATCTCTTGGGAAGACAAGCGGACAAATGTCAGCGTGCTGGAAGAAGCAAAGACCACCAGCACTGAGGCGATGGTCCTCCGCCATCAACTCTGCTGGACCGGCCACGTTGTCCGGATGCCCGACCACCGTCTCCCAAAGCAGTTGCTCTACTCTGAACTCAAGAATGGAAAACAGAATGTTGGTGGGCAGGAAAAGAGATTGAAAGATGGGCTCAAAGCCAACCTTCAAAACTCTGGCATAGACACTGAGAACTGGGAAGCCCTGGCCCGTGAGCGCTCCAGCTGGAGGTCAGCTGTGACCAGCAGTGCTATAGAATTTGAAGAAGCACAAATGGAGGGCAAAAAAAAGAAACATGCCAAGAGGAAGGCGTGTCAAGCTAACCCCGCCCAGGATCGCCTTCCACCTGGAAACCAATGTCCTCACTCCAGGAGAACATGCAAGTCAAGAATAGGGCTCCACAGTCACCTACAGACCTACCGCCAGTACACCGATCTTGGAGGACAATCTTACTTGGACAATGAGGGATCGCCTAAGTAAGTAAGTAAGTAAGAAATCCATTTCAATTCAGTGGTTTGGTTCTGTAGCTGCTTGATAGCCAATGCCATGTTTGGGAGATTGGTAACTTCTTTTGTTTGGAATGGACTTTATCTTACCAAGCGATAGCCCTGTTCCCTTATTTGTCATAGTTAAGCTATGATGGAAAAAGAATTGTATTTTTTAATACTGGTATTTAATAAGAATCCACTATTGCCTTCTTTCTGTGCCCACCTTCTATTCATAATGCGCATGGGTGGGTGGGGGAAGAGATGGAGAATGTCAAAATGTTAGTTGAGTTTTTGTATGCTAATCTTTCCTTAAATTATTAACCGATGGGAAGAAATTATTTACATTGTGCTCGGCGTGGCCGTGGCAATGCGTCGCAAGGCATACTGTCAAAAGAAATCCTCAGAGCGAATGATTAGAGTTGTCGGGTCTTATTTATTTATGCAGCCCGTGCTCAGAGGACCTGCTTTTTTTTTGAGACTGCACCCAGAGAGACAGAAAGAGAAAGAGAGGAGGATTTTCTGATGTTACAAGGGAAGGAAGGAGGAGAGGAAGGAGCTCCGAACGCTCCTTCAAAACAGCTATTTCTCACAGATAACAATGGCAGAAACAAACAATACAAGTTTGCATTTAACTCTTGGAAAAGGAAATAAGAAGTTGTACCTGAAGTTCGGTCTGAAAGAAGAACTTCTGCGGGCACTGGGAACAGTCGTAAATTTTATCCTCTTGCCCATGGACAGCAAAGATATGTTGCTGCAATTTATTGGCCTGTACAAAAACTAGGAAAAGAAAAATAACAATGTTATCCAAGGCAAAAACAATGGCCATCATAGACAAATGCCCTCCCCTCTTCATTCATTCATTCATTAGATACAAATTGACTTCAAACCTAGATTTTCTCATCGCAGCAGGGGACTCAACATAATTATAGCAACATTTAATGCCTCATATAAAGAAACCTAACATAACGAAAATAACATGCAATTATCAATTAAATCATAAAACACAACGTCATTTAACATTAAAACATGGAATTAAAAAAACCTATCAATATACGTAAACATTAAAATCAGACAATTCTATTATTGTAATCCAGGCCATGCAAAATAATAATAATAATAATAATAATAATAATAATTATTATTATTATTATAACAACAACAACAACAACAACAACAACACTTTATTTGTACCCCGCTACCATCTCCCTAAGGGACTCGGTGCGGGTTACATGGGGCCGAGCCCAAAACACAACAATACAAGTTATCATATCTATTGCACATATTGACTTGGCCACAGTGGTCCACACTTTTGTTATATCCCGGATGGATTACTGTAATGAGCTCTATGTGGGGTTGCCTTTGAAGACTGTTCGGAAACTGAATCTAGTCCAACGGGCGCCAGTCAGATTGCTCACCGGAGTGGCATACATACCACCCCCATTACATCAGCAAAACTGGTTGCTGGTCTGCTACCGAGCACAATTCAAAGTGCTGGCTTTAGCTTATAAAGACCCGAACAGTTCCAGCCCAGCTTATTTGTCCAAATGTATCTGCCTCTATGATCCACCTCGGAGGTTAAGATTGTCGGGGGAGGCCCTGCTCTCGATCCCACCACCTTTGCAGGTGTGTTTGGTGGGAACAAGGAACAGGGCCTTCTCGGTGGTGGCCATTGTCTGTGGAACACAGTCCTTAATAAAATCAGGTAAGCCCCCTCTCTCTTGTCTTTCAGGAAGAAACTGAAGTCATGGCAGTGGGAACAAGCTTTCGAGCAGCAGTCACAGCAGTAGCAATTATAAATTAATCATGTGATTGACAATAGATTGATTTTGGATTATAACTCTGGACTTGGACTTAGATTTGCCTCTTTTAAATTGGAACACCTCAGCAAGCGAGAGTCCAAAAGTGGCAGGCTAAAACCCAGAACCTCAAGCCATAGGTAATACCAAATGAGAAACACTCTCCTTGGCACACAGAAGACTGGGTGACTTGGAAGGCACTGAACAGACTGCGCTCTGGCACCACGAGATGCAGAGCCAACCTTAAGAAATGGGGCCACAAAGTGGAGTCCACAAAACAAGTGTGGAGAAGAGCAAACCACAGACCACCTATTACAATGCAACCTGAGCCCTGCCACATGCACAATGGAAGACCTTCTTATAGCAACACCAGAAGCACTCCAAGTGAACAGGTTCTGGTCAAAGGACATTTAATATAATGACAAGTTTCAAACTTTGTGGGTTTTTTGTTTGTTTGTTTTTTAAAATACATTAAAACGATACCCTTGGTTTGCTCCTGATATGATAAATAATGGTCTTTTGAACATTTGATGATGTTTTAACTAATGTTCAATGTGTGCTTTTAATATTGTTGTGGGCATCTAATGGTTGCTGGTTGTAAGCCGCCCTGAGTCTCTCTCCGGGGGTGAAAAGGACGAGATATACATATCTGAAATAAATAAATAATAATTCATAATCCCGGATCATTCCTTGTGCTGCTTATTGGCCAAAGGCTTGGTCCCATAGCCAAGTTTTTACTTTTCTCCTTCTGTTTATCTCCAGTTAATTGTGTTTAATAAATATGAACAAAGGATCATCAGAGGAGGAGGAATGATTGAGGCTGGCCAATCTACATTGCACTTCTATTATTTATTTATTTATTTATCATGTCAGGAGCAAACCAAACAGTTGTATTGCATTTTTAAACAAACAAACAAAACACAAAGTTTGCAAGCTTGGTAGTTGATTAAATGTTCTTTGACCAGTAGCTGGCCACTTGGAGTGCCTCTGCTGTTACTATAAGGTCCTCCATTGTGCATGTACCAGGGCTCAGGTTGCATTGCACAGGTGGTCAGTGGTTTGCTCCTCTCCACACCATCAAGTTGTGGATTCCACTTTGTGTCCCCATTTCTTAAGATTGGCTCTGCATCTCATGATGCCAGAGCGCAGTCTGTTTAGAGCCTTCCAAGTCGCCCAGTCTTCTGTGTGCCCAGGGGGGAGTCTCTCATTTGGTATCAGCCATTGATTGAGGTTCTGGGTTTGAGCCTGCCACTTTTGGACTCTCGCTTGCTGAGGTGTTCCAGCAAATGTCTCTGTAGATCTTAGAAAACTATTTCTTGATTTAAGTCGTTGACATGCTGGCTGATACCCAAACAAGGGATGCGCTGGAGATGTCTCTACCTTGGTCCTTTCACTATTGGCTGCTACTTCCCAGCGGATGTCAGGTGGTGCAATGCCAGCTAAACAGTGTAATTTCTCCAGTGGTGTAGGGCGCAGACACCCTGTGATAATGCGGCATGTCTCATTAAGAGCCACATCCACTGTTTTAGCGTGGTGAGATGTGTTCCACACTGGGCATGCATACTCAGCAGCAGAGTAGCATAGTGCAAGGGCAGATGTCTTCACTGTATCTGGTTGTGATCCCCAGGTTGTGCCAGTCAACTTAGGAATCTTAGGAAACTATTTCTTGATTTAAATCATTGACATGCTGGCTGATACCCAAACAGGGGATGAGCTGGAGATGTCACTGCCTTGGTCCTTTCACTATTGGCTACACTCCTATTGAGGGGACATGTCTACTGCCAAGGGAGAGAAATAACACTGGGCGTAAACCATTTGCCCAAAGAGCCAGGAAGGCCAAGGCTGATCCGAACCCACCTCCCATCCCCAGATCCAAGACTCGGCCATGCTGTAAATTATCATATAAAAGTAATCCAATAAATGTTCATAAAAGGAGGTTTAATTGCCTGTGGAAAATGCTGCGTGGTGTGCGAAATGAAGGAGGGAGGAGAAAGCCCTCCTTCTAAGTCGCTCCAGCTTGAAAGATGATATTCTAAAGCTTCCCTCGCAGAAGGTTTCCCCGCCGCCCTCCCTTTTCCTTCCAAGGAACGGAATACTGTATTTTAAAACTCCCCTGTGTGCCATTTCTGGATCAAGCCATGCACACTGAGGCTTGTCTGGGTCTGACTGCCTTACCTGTAAAACAAACAGGGCATTTGAATGTGCCTCCCATCCCCTCGAAGCTGTGCTCAATCAGGTGACACAGGAGCTTTGCCGGAGAGTCAAACATCTGGTTACACAGCTTGCACTCATGATTGATGCCTTCCTCTGCAAGGTTCAAATGATACAACTTGTTAGTGACACAGCAGATTAGCGTCTGAAATGCAGTTGTCGTCGGCGAGGAATCGAGAGGGGCCGGGCAGCGCGGCGTCCGGGACCCGGCAACGACGCCGTTTCTGCAGGGCCCACCCTGACAAAAGCGCGCCGTAGCATTGCATGTTCGGTGCATTCAGGTGTGCAGCCGCAAGTCAAATTTTGAGGGGCATTTCTATTTTCAGATGTGATGGAAGTGACATTGCGATCAAACCGCCGGCAATAGACACTCCTGTTTCCTCAGGCCTGTGACACTGTATCCTTTGTGCGCGCACACCGAAAACACACCGAACATCACTGCTCTGGGCATATAATACATAAATATATATTATTAAGAATACTCAAACCGCATTTGAACAGCAAAAGGTAAAAGCACAAGAGTTCAGAGAAGGATGCCAAAGAGGCGAAACAACTGACACCTTCTACTCCATATGCATTGCAGCAAAAGCAAAAAAATGAGAATGGATCCCAGAAATACAGTTCTTAGGTGAGCCAGCTCTTACCCTAAGCCAAAACCCAAATACGTGTTCGGCAATTATATTCCCCATTTCTACATATTTGGTTAATGATAGTTGTAAACCATTTGGGGCTGAGTCTGGAAGTCATCCAAACGGTTCAAGCCACAGCAAACAAAACAAAAAGTACAATAGAGTCTTGCTTATCCAACCTTCGCTCATCCAACGTTCTGTATTATCCAACGCAGTCTGCCTGCCACCTGGAATAATGTCCAGGGTGCGAGAAAGAAAGAACCTCTGTCTGTTTTGGTGCTAAATTTGTAAATACAATAATTACTACATAACGTTACCATGTATTGGACTGCTTCTTCTGTCGATTTGTTTGGCGGGGACGATAGTACGTTTGGTGAGGACGAGAGACAGGGCCTTCTCAATGGTGCCCCCTCGGCTATGGAACACCCAGGCATGTAGCCAGGGGGGGGGGGCTCGGGGGGCTTCATGGTGGTTCGCGAAAAGGCCTTACTGGTGCATTATTTAAACTGTTATGTTTATTAATATCATGATTTGATCACCATTCTCAAGATATCCCATATGTATGGGGGTATTGGGGTAATGATACAAAAGGTTTGCTAGGCTAGACCCTCTTTCACTCAGACTCAGCCCCCCCCCCGAAACTCAGCCCCCCCCCCCCCGAAACCCCCCCTGAAATTTTTTAAGCCCCCCCCCAAATGAAATCCTGGCTACGGGCCTGGGAACACCCTTCCTAGGGACATTAGATCGCCCCTCCCCCTTAACATTCCGGAAAAGGGTCAAGACCTGGCTGTTCAAGCAAGCATTTGAAAACGCAATGTAAAAGACATAGTAACTTGGAATGACTGGACAACGAGATGGATAATGTTTTTAATTAGGAGATGGAAATGACTTATGTTTTATTACTTTTGTTTCCTTTTATACTGTGTATTAATGTTCTAAATGTTTTATGATGTTCTTGGGCATCGAATCGCTGCCTCTGTAAACTGCCCTGAGTCGCCTGAGGGCTGAGAAAGGTGGTATACAAATAAAGTAAATAAAATAAATAAATAATAAATAAATAATTTGTAACATCATAATTGTTTTGACATTCCTTATTATCCTTATTATCCAACACTTTCACTTATCCAGCGTTTTGCTGGCTCATTTGTGTTGGATAAGTGAGACTCCACTGTACCCTATAAACTCAAGTACAAGCCTAGTTTTGCAGCCTTAAGGATGAAAAAGCCCCCCTTGGCTTATACCCGAGTGAGGGTCCTGACCGGAAGGCGTGGGTTGTTGTGCCAAGAGGGGAGGGGAGGCTGTGTGCCTTCCTCTCCTCGGTCCTTCCCACTTCCTACCTTCCCACTTCAGTTTTTCCCCTTTCCCAGCACCCCTTTCCCATCCCAGTCTTTCTTTTCTAGTTTCCCCCTTCCTTCCCCAGTCTTTACTATTCCCAGCTCCTCTCTCCCATTTTTCCAGTTCCCTTTGCATCCCAGCCTTTCCTAGGTTCCAGCCTCTCTCTCCCATTTCAGCCTTGTCCCCTTTCCCTCCGCAGTAAGTCATAACAGAATCAAGTATGTGTGTGTGTGCTAAAGAAAACCTTATGCTGTTTATTATTATATGCAGCTGCTAATGTAGGTCAACTAGTAAGTTTGGCTATAACTGTATGGTTTTTAGAATACAGTTCAGCTTTTGCTCTGAGGAGCCTTTGCTCGGGCATTTTGCTCAACCATTTCTACTGCTCTCCCATTTGGATGAAGATGAAGAAGCCTTATTCTGTATTGCTTACAAAGACTGTAAGTTTGTTGCACTGTTTGTAACATTGCAAGTTTATGTTTTAACTCTGCTGATAAGAGTAGTTTTTCTGTTCTTTTTCCTCTTGCCTGGGTGCAATGTTATTGTGTCTTCTGCATTGGACTTGACTGAAACATACTTAGCACAACAGTTTCCCATTTTCCCAGCCCCTCTTTTCCACCTCAGTCTTTCCCACTTCTCCACTTGCCCTCTTCCCACTACAATCTTTCCTCCTTTCCAGCTCACCCTTTTGCACCTCGGTCTTGCTCATTTTGCAATCTTCCTTTCCCCATCCCAATCTATTCCTCTCTTTCCCATGCCAATTTCCCCAGCTTTTCCCAATTCCCCCTTCACACTTTAGACTGGGGTCTTTCCCCTTTCACATCTCACTCGTTCCCCCTTCCCCAGTTGCCCCCTTCACACCCCAACCTGCCCTACTTTTCCAGCTACCCCTTTCCATCTCATTTTCCCCACTTTTTCAACCACCCCTTCCCATTCCAACCTTTTCATGTTTCCAGTCTTTCTTTCCCACACTCTTCCCACACAGTTTTTCCACTTTTCTTTATTATTGTACACAAAATGTATAGTTAAAATAAACGATGGTGATTATTGGAAGGATACATACGCACATTTGCATTGAAGAGGGTTAAAATAATGGTTTAATCAGAGTTGGACAGTCTTATCTTAAATTACAGTTTTATGTAAATGTTCAAAACATTTAACCTATGGATGCCTTAATTAATGTAATTTTATTGGTATCTAATTTTATTTTGAAATTAACCAGGAGCAGCTGCATTTCCCACCCTTGGCTTATACTTGAGTCAATATTATTATTATTATTATTATTATTATTATTATTATTATTATTTACAGTATTTATATACCGCCTTTCTCACCCCTGGGGGGGACTCAAAACAGTTTACACATAAATAATGGCAAAATGCAATGCCTTACATTGGGCACTGATATGATGCCAATACAAACAATTACAATAGTAAAACCACAATTAAACATAAATCATAATTAAAACAATACATCAACAAGCATTAAAACAATAAAACAGTCTAGTTTTCCCAGTTTTTTGTGGCAAAATTAAGTGCCTCTGTTTATATTCGGGTCGGCTTATACTCAAGTATATACGGTAATAGAAATATAATAGGTTCCCACAGATGTGGAAATTCATCCCACTGGAGGCAAGACCTTTTGATTTGCAAATCCACTTCTGAATTACAAGGCCTTCTTACTGGTGAGATTTTTCCCCCTTGCATTCCCACAGGAGTCCATTATACATTTTCTATGTCAATGAAACCATCCAGAAAGAATTGGAAAGAGAAAGTGGAAGGAGCACTGTAGTTCAATCTGAGAAATATTTGACTTCTGAATACATCCAAAAGAATCCCAAATACAGATGGAAATTGCTGGTATCATACCAGTGATGTGCTATAGCCTCAAGATAGTAGCTAATATCACATAAAACATTTTCTTAAAATATCAGTGCATTGCTCATCTGATTTTGGAAGGTAAACAAGATCAGTCCTGGTTATTATTTACATGGGAGACCGTCAATGCATTCCAGGTACGGTAATATAGGCTACATTTCAGAGGAAGGCAATGGCAAACCCCTTATTATTACTTGCCAAAGAAAACCCTAAAAAATCCATGGCTTCACCATAACTCAACCTGGAGGTAGACCAGTGTTTCTCAACCTTCCTAATGCCGCGACCCCTTAATACAGTTCCTCATGTTGTGGTGAACCCAAATCATAAAAATATTTTCATTGCTACTTCATAACTATAATTTTGCTACTGTTATGAATCATCATGTAAATATCTGATATGCAGGATGCATTTTCATTCAGTGGAACAAATTTGGCACAAATGATACGCCCAAATTTGAATACTGGTGGGGTTGGGGAGGATTGATTTCATCATTTTGGAGTTGTAGTTGCTGGCATCTATAGTTCGCCTACAATCAAAGAGATTCTTAACTCCACCAATGATGGAATTGAACCAAACTTGGCACACAGAACTCCCATGACCAACAGAAAGTACTGGAAGGGTTTGGTGGGCATTGATGTTGAGTTTTGGAGTTGTAGTTCATCTACATCTAGAGAGCACTGTGGACTCAGACAATGATGGATCTGGACCAAATTTGGCATGAATACAACAATATGTTCAAATGTGAAAACTGTTGATGTTTGGGGAAAATAGACCTTGACATTTGGGAGTGGTAGTTGCTGAGATTGATAGTTGACTTAAAATCAAAGAGCATTCTGAATCCCACCAACGATAGAATTAGGCTTTCGACAGAGACCCCCCATGACCAACTGAAAATACTGTGTTTTCTGATGGTCTTTGGCAACCCCTCTTACAACCCCTCGCAACCACCCCAGGGATCCCAAAGCCAAGTTGAAAAACACTGATGTATGGGATATCGTAGGGTGGTCTGTTGTTTGAAGGAAATAGGAGAAAATAAGCCTCTCACTGCTTTCTGGCCGTGCATCACACATTTTAGTGCAAATATTAAGACACAAATAGTGTTCAATTCAGCAAGTATTGCAGAATGTCATGCCACAGTCCACTTCAAAAAAGGGTGATGGATCGGGACCAAACTTGGCACAAATACTCAATATGCCCAAATGTGAAAACTGGTGGCATTATGGGAAAATAGACCTTGTCATTTGTGAGTTGTGGTTGCTGGGACTTATAGTTCACCTACAATCAAATAGCATTCTGAACTCCACCAATGATGCAATTGAACCAAACTTGGCACACAGAACACCTATGACCAACGGAAAATACTGGAAGGGTTTGGTGGACATTGACCTTGATTTTTGGAGTTGTAGTTCATCTACATCTAGAGAGCACTGTGGATGGAATTGAACCACGCTTGGCACACAGAACTCACATGGCCAACAGAAAATACTGGAAGGCTTTGGTGGGCATTGATCTTGAGTTTGGGAGTTGTAGTTCGCCTACATCCACAGAGCACTGTGGACCTAAACAATGATGAATCTGGACCGAACATGACACAATTACTCAATATGCCCAGCTGTGAACACTGGTGGAGTTTGGAGAAAAGAGAACTTGACATTTGGGAGATGTAGCTGCTGGGGTTTATAGTGGACCTACAATCAAAGAGAATTCTGAACCCTACCAATGATCGAATTGTGCCAAACTTCCCACACAGAACCCCCATGACCAACAGAAAATACTGTGTTTTCTGATGATCTTTGGAAACTTGGACACTCCCACTTGTGACCCCCCCCCCCCCCCCGGGGTCTCGACCCCAGGTTGAGAAATACTGTCATAGACACAAAACTGGATAGATCCAAGTTCAAATCCCGCTATAGCTACTGGAGTCACAAATCAAAGTCACTTATTTCTAATCATATTCTTTATCTCACAGCATTGTTAGTATAGAATCTGTGCAAAGTGGAATTATACATCCTTCTTGGAAGTAATCAGAACGTGGACGTGATAATAAAATAAATACAAATTCCAAAGGTAGATGTATGCAGATCATTGCAGAAAGTCCTTATTGTGTAAGATCATGATGGTACATAGATGGGTTGAAATAACATTTAATGGTGTGGACAATGGAGAGGATGAACATGTTCTGCATTTCCATTCCACTCATTTCATATTTGGGAGGAAAGGATGTTGGAAGGAAAGGAAGATAGAGGCAGTATGACAGGCATCCCTAAGAACAAGTTAATAGGTGAATGATATGCAACCCCTCTCATTTTGAACACAAAAAAGTAGATTTGTACCACTGGCTGTGCCATCTTTTCAATATGATTCTCCTTAAGCTCTCAGTCTGCTTGTGGATCTATTGATTCAGCGCTGAACAAACACGGCATCGAATCACAGATTCTTCAGGTCTCTGTCTCCCAAGTTCAGAATAATAAGCATTAATTTTACACTTCATTTCTCCACACAAAAGAGAGAGAGAGAGAAAGAAAAAGAAACTAAGAGAAAGAGAGAACGTGGTCCTTGTTTAAAACAAGTAGGCCTGCGGGATTTTATCAGGCAGAAACTATGTCAGGCCAAAAGAGGAACAGAGCGCTTTGTGTAAAAGTATCGTGGGGAGATGATAGTATTCTGTAATGTTCCCAGTACCTACTTTTGTCACCAAAAGCATTTGATCCCTGGCAGACACATATACTTATTTCCATACAGGTCTTGAGGGAAAGCCGGTAGGAAGGAGAGCTTATTATCTGAATCCTGAAGGTGAAACCTGGGTGGTGCTCGCTGATGCTAAAGGCAGGCATAGGGGCGAATTTGGAGGGGACGTAATTTACTGCCTGTTAGGAAGGATTAGTGAGTTGCGCTGACCCGGATGAACCGCGGTGGTGAAATTTGGCTCCTATTGTTCTTGAGTTCGAACGCATTTGCATGGTGTTGATAGGACTGTGCTTCGCGGTACTTCCTAGTATACTCGCTCGCGTTGCCTTAACTGAAAGCATGCCTTCGTGTTCAAGTGAATCCAATGGCAGAAAATGTGCAGTTGATAATACATATTGTACCAAAATGCTAAGCCTGAAAGAGAGCTGGCAGTCCATATGATAAATAATAATAATAATAATAATAATAATAATAATAATAATAATAGTAATAATAATAATGCTTTATTTATACCCCGCTACCATCTCCCCAAGGGACTCGGTGCGGCTTACATGAGGCCGAGCCCATAATACCTCAATACAAGCAATACAACCACAATACAAAGCAAAATACAAATACAAATACAAAGCAATTAAAATAAATCTCATACATAAACAGCATAAACATTGAACAATAGCACAACACACATTTAAAATCTATGGCTGGGCCAAATGTAATTAAAATTTTAAAAAATTGCTGGGCATGAACAAGATAGAGGAGGTGGGGCGTTGGTGGAAACGTACAAGCAGTCCTAAATCAGTATAAAGTGCTTTAGAGGACATAATGCTAAGGGTTCATTATTCTGGGAAGGCACACTGGAATAACCACGTTTTCAAGCTCCTCCAGAGTTGGGGCATGCCTGATGTCCTTAGGAAGTGAGTCGAGGGGCCACCACCGAGAAGGCCCTCTCTCTCGTCCCCACCAATCGCACTTGCGATGTAGGTGGGATTGCAAGTAGGGCCTCTCCAGATGATCGAAGAGATCGTCTGGGTTCGTACACAGAAATACGGTCACGCAGGTAGGCAGGTCCAAAACCATTCAGAGCTTTGTAGGTAAGAACCTGCACCTTGAATTGGGTCCATAAAATGAATGGCAGCCAGTGGAGCTCCTTGAACATGATGAGTAATAATATCATCATCTATATATTTAGTAATAGCTAGCCATTCCCTGCCACGCATTACTGTGGCCCAGTCTGTGTATATGTGTTTTCTGTGTGTATATGTGTGTGTATATATTTGTGTATATGTGTATACATGTGCATTTGCATATATATATATGTGTGTGTGTGTGTGGTTTAGCACATGCGTTGTAATGTAATTTTTGTTTCTTGGCTTTTAAAGTCTCTTCCACTGTGTTTTCCAGTGTTTTTATGAGCGATAGTCACTCATTGGCCTGTTAGGTGTATTGTGTCCAAATTTGGTGTCAATTCATCCAGTGGTTTTTGAGTTATGTTAATCCCACAAACGAACATTACATTTTTATATATATAGATGTGGCTCGCTCACTGTCATTATGTTTGTTTGTTTATTGCTTTCTTATGTTCTGTGTATATTGTATTGTCGAAGGCTTTCATGGCCGGAATCACTGGGTTGTTGTGGGTTTTTTCGGGCTATATGGCCATGTTCTAGAGGCATTCTCTCCTGACGTTTCGCCTGCATCTATGGCAAGCATCCTCAGAGGTAGTGAGGTCTGTTGGAACTAGGAAAAAGGGTTTATATATCCGTGGAATGACCAGGGTGGGACAAAGGACTCTTGTCTGTTGGAACAAAGTGTGAATGTTTCAACTGACCACCTTGATTAGCATTTGATGGCCTGGCAGTACCTGGGGCAATATTTTGTTGAGAGGTGATTAGATGTCCTTGTTTATTTCCTCTCTGTTGTTTTACTGTTGTAATTTTAGAGTTTTTTTAAATACTGGTAGCCAGATTTTGTTCATTTTCATGGTTTCCCCCTTTCTGTTGAAATTGTCCACATGCTTGTGAATTTCAATGGCTTCTCTGTGTAGTCTGACATGGTGGTTGTCCAGCATTTCTGTGTTCTCAAATAATATGCTGTGTCCAGGTTGGTTCATCAGGTGCTCTGCTATGGCTGACTTCTTTGGTTGAAGAAGTCTGCAGTGCCTTTCATGTTCCTTGATTCGTGTCTGGGCAATGCTGCTGCGTTTGGGGGTCCCTGTGTAGACTTTTTGTCCACAGCTGCATGGTATCCGGTAGACTCCTGCAGAAGTGAGAGGATCCCTCATGTTCTTTGCTGAACATAGCATTTGTTGGATTTTCTTGGTGGGTCTGTAAGTGGTTTGTATGTTGTGTTTCCTCATCAGCTTCCCTATGCGGTCAGTGGTTCCCTTGATGTATGGCAAGAACACTTTTCCTCTGGGTGGGTCTTCGTCTTTATTCTCGTGGCTTCTTCTCGGTTGTCTTGCAGCTCTTCTGATGTCTGAGGTGGAGTCTTCATTGTCCTGGAGAGCCCAGTTGAGGTGGTCCAGTTCATCTTGGAGGAGGTGGACTTCGCAGATTCTTTTTGCATGGTCTGCCAAGACTTTAATGGTGCTTCTTTTTTGACTTGGAGTTTTTATGTAGATATCTATCTGTGTGTGGATTTTCTGTAAACTGTGTGACCCAATTGTTGATCTCCAAGATGAACCGAACCACCTAAATTGTTGGAGTCCACTCTTGTGTAATAAAGAGAATAGGACATTTACTGTACAAGGATTTGAAGTCTACTCATCTGTAGTAAAGACACAAGAACTGTTCCTGCATATGTGAAGATTTTTTTTCTTTTGAGAAAAGAACAAATTATTTTTGTTTAACATGACTGTAACAACCCTATGTTTTACTTACATTTATAGAATGAAGTTCTATGTGTTTAGATACTTTTGCATCACTGCAATTAGTGGATCCTGGTCTTTCTAGCAATGCCCAAAGCCCATATTCACGTGGCTGCTGCAATCCTAACCGCCAACTATATTAAAGGCATCATACAATGATGAGTATCGTAAGTTAATTGATGCAGAGTGACATGTTACCAGGCTAAAAATAAATAAGAAACGTGTGCAATTAAAGAACACACAATCACTTTTATTGCTGCTTTGAGAACAAAGGAAAATGATTTTCTCCTCAATTTGATTTAGCAATGAAAAGGAGGATATATATCCCTCTGCCTTACTGTGAAGACACTGAAGGCAACCTGACACTCATTTTTGACACCAGCGTGTAAATCTCTCCATGTTTCCCTTACACAACATGTGATTTCTGCTTCAATGCAATGAATTACAGTAATGAAAGCGGATACATTTTAGTTGTAGAAGTGAGGCAAATAAACCCCTTTGTCAACTGTATCCCTAAGGAATAATAATAATAATAATAATAATAATAATAATAACAACTTTATTTTTGGACCCTGCCTCTATCTCCCCAAAGTGGTGCCGCAGTAGGAGTCCCTGGTGGCGCAATGGATTAAACCCCTGTGCCAGCAGGACTGAAGACCGACAGGTCGCAGGTTCAAATTCGGAGAGAGGCGGATGAGCTCCCTCTATCAGCTCCAGCTTCTCATGCGGGGACATGAGAGAAGCCTCCCACAAGGATGATAAAAACATCAAATCATCTGGGCGTCCCCTGGGCAACGCCCTTGCAGACGGCCAATTCTCTCACACCAGAAGCGACTTGCAGTTTCTCAAGTTGCTCCTGACACAACAAAAAAAATCTCCCCAAAGGGACTCGGGGCGGCTTACATATGGCACAAAGTGCCGAGACAAAGCATAAAATAAACACACAGTATACTACAACAAAGTAAAAACTATACCATATAAAAGCTGTTAGGGCATGGAAGAAATCAGTTAGTATGTGTGTGTGTGTCAAATGTAAAATAAGATGCAATAAGCTGATTGGTTGTGCTACTCCCGGGGAGCTAGATGAGCCTGGGAGTTTTGGTTACTGTTACATTTTTCAGACTTGAGCTGTGCAGATGCTTGCAGAGAAGCAGATGGAGACAGCTTAGAGTGTGCTCTTGCTTCATGAGCTGCTGGAAAGAGTTTCTCCACATGGACAAAGAAAGAAAATTTTAAATCTCTTTAAAGGGACATTATGTGAGTCAATACAACTGATCACATGATTGCATATATGTTGTTCTGTATTACAAAGATTATACTACTTGTTCTTTATTGATATACTGTGCGGCATATTTTCTTTCTCTGGCAAGACAGTGTGTGGACTGATCAAACGTGAGCTACACGTGGTTTATTTTACATTATGCCACAAAAACAACAATTTAAAGCTCAGAACAATGCCCAATGACCTATGGTAACAACTACCGTAAGACATGGCCAAACTATAAACTAGACAAGGGAATGGGACAGTGCAAATTGTAGCTAAGGAACAAGGCATGGGATGACAGTGCAGTGCTGTGAATGCAAGGGTACTGAAATTTGGTGCGACCAAATATTAGATACGCTCTCCCCCCATTCAAAACAAATGTTTCTTGTCCCATTCCAGTCCATTAACTACATTTCCACCCCGCCCCCCAAAAGTGTTAGTAAATAGAACTGTAATTGGCACTTTGACAGCCTTATGAAATTACCGTATATACTCAAGTATAAGCCGACCAAAATATAAGCTGAGGCACCTAATTTTACCACAAAAATCTGGGAAAACGTATTGACTCGAGTGTAAGACAAGGGTGGGAAAGGCAATAAAATTACATTCATTGAGGCATCATGAGGTTAAATGTTTTTGAATATTTAAGTAAAATTACATTCATTGAGGCATCATGAGGTTAAATGTTTTTGAATATTTAAGTAAAACTGTTATTTAAGATCAGATTGTCCAACTCTGATCAAACCATTTTTCTAACCTTCTTCAATGTAAATGTGTTTACATATCCTTCCAATAATAATAGAGTAAAATAATAAATGTAATAATAATAATAATAAATAAATAATAGAGTAAAATAATGGAAATGTATTAATAACAATAACAATTGTGTAAAATAATAAATGTAATAACAATATAACAAAGGGGGTAAAATAATAAATGTAATAACAATAATAATAAAGGGGGTAAAATCTACATTGGCAGAGTTCTGAGTCCCTCCATGGAAGTAGAGAAGAACGGGATACAAAAGTTCTTAATAAATAAATAAATGTAATAGCAATAATAATAAATGAGTAAAATAATACATTTAATAATAGTAAAATAAATATAATATCAATAATAAATAGAGTAAAATAATAAATGTAATATAATAATAATAATGAATAGATAAAATGTAATAACCATAATAAATAGAGTAAACTAATAAATGTAATAATAATAATAATTAGAATAAAATAAGAAATGCAAGAAAATAACACTAATAACAAGGCTAAAATAATAAATAACCTTGCCTCGAGTATAAGTCGAGGAGGGCTTTTTCAGCCTAAAAAAGGGGCTGAAAAACTCGGCTTATACTCAAGTATATCTGCTATTGGGAGGGGAGAACCAGTCCTTTCCAAGATTATGGCAAAGAGAGTATGGAAATTAAATGTTTTTAAACCCATTAACATAAAGCAAACAAACACTACTATCATGCCCAATCCAGCAACCTCAATGTATGAACGATTCCACCGTGCATCAGTTTTGTTTTCTACAAATGGAATAGGAGAGTGAGCAAATGAAGTCACCTTTTTTCATAAAGGAATCTCTGCCTCTCTCTACAGAAGCCGGAATGAGGAAAGCACTCATTTCACACTCCAGACAGACAACACAATTACAGTATTGATTTGTCATTAAACACTGCAGAGAGGATAACAGCACCGAATTCTAGGCAAAGGACCGTTTAGACTGTCGGCAAGAAAGCAAGCCTTGGCTCAGCCAATCTAATTGCGGCTGTCAGGTGGGAATGTCATTAGTTTCGTGTGTCATATTTGAAACCTCTCGCCTGCTGTCTCGTTCTTAACTCGCTTCCCATCCTTTACCGAACTTCCAAAATGCTCCATCAAGACTTCACACCTATATTATCCCATTTAAATAAGGCTGCATACATATACACTGACGTACTGCCATCCCCTCTGGAGAACGCCTTCCCAGTATCCTTGTGGACAGATGGGCCCCTCTCCATCACCTTCTCTCCAAATCATTTTCTCCATCCTGGCGCCGTTGGGAATGGCAAATGAATTCGGGTGGTCTTTACAGGGGGACCGTTGGGACAAAAAGAACTCCTCAAAACTGTACCCTGACAATTAAGGAGCCTGGGTTTTTGAAAAGTATTGGATTGATGGCAGGGGCAGGCAAAGCATTACCTGGGGAACTGGGTGTAGTCCTCCAAGGACTGCCGGAGGTCAGTTTCTATAGCAACCGAGAATGAGCTCAACCTTGTAACTGACCCTTATCTTTTTTTGATCTGTTGCCCACTTGGGGCCAGAGCTGGAAATCAACTGGAAAATAATCCAGTCACATATCATAAAGAAAACTATCTATACTTATTTACCCAGGTAGAGGCTGAAATCCTTTGCTTGGCCAGGTTTTGTACTCTTAAGTGCCTCCCACCCTGAACGTCGGCATAGTGTTTTGGAGACCTGCATTCAAGCAGGTTGCATCATAGACAACGCCGTGACCCACCTAATATGCACGCTGAGCATTTGGCAGGACTTCATTTATCCCTATTTTGGGTTTATTTCGCGGTGAATTCCAAGATTGATAACCCGTCTTTTGACTTTCAAAAAGTTCACAAAGTCACTAACAGGAGAAAGAATGAGGAGAAGGAGGAGGAGGAGGAGAGGAAGGAGGAGGAGATATGATGATGATTACGGGGAAGGAGGAGAAGGAAGAAAAGGAGGAGGATTAGAGGAGGACAAAGAAGGAGGTGTCTAAATAGTTCACCATAATTTACGTTAAAACACTGATAATAACATAAAGAAATAGAGGCTTAAATAGAAGTTTTGATCAATGGCAAATTTCCTAAGGAAAATAAAAAAAATAGGTTTTTGTAGGTTTTTCGGGCTATATGGCCATGTTCTAGGTTGTGAGGATGCTTGCCATAGATGCAGGCAAAACATCAGGAGAGAATGCTTCTAGAACATGGTCATATAGCCCAAAAACCCTACAACAACCGAGTGATTCCAGTCATGAAAGTCTTTGACAATCTATATAAATAAAAATGTAATGTTCATTTGTGGGATTAACATAACTCCAAAACCACTGGACAAATTGACACCAAATTTAGACACAATACATCTCTCAGGCCAATGAGTGACCATCACTCATAAAATACTGAAAAACACAGTGGAAGAGATGTAAAAAGCCAAAAAACAAAAATTACATTACAATGTATGTGCAAACCCACATATTACACAAACACACATATATACAATATTATAAAACTATAAAAACATAAACAAATCAATTATAAATCATCTTTCAGATTGTTTTCTTTGGTAAACATATAATTGTTAGTATTTTGACCAAGAGAGATCAAATGAGTCAAGACACTGGACTGGACAAGTCAACAGACCATACCTGGTTTTGGTTTTTGTTTTTAGATGTGACAGGCTATTTAGTCCTGAATGTGTATTATAAAATATCTTCAGAGAAAATGATGTTAGAACTTCATTGGATATATTGCAATAAACATGCTTCTGAAGTGCAACATTCATTATTATGGTTTATAGTTGATACATGTTTTTGTATAAATAAAAAATAATGTTAAGATGTATCATTCTGTATTGATTTGAAACTGGAGCTGGACCTGTTACTAAGGCTTAGCTTTCACATTTTTCAGATCTGGGCCTATCTTTAGCCCCAATATCTACCAGGGAACATGCTTCATTATTTTTCTCATATATCTCTACGCAGTTATGGCCCACTTTAGGCCACTGTCTGAATGGGGCCTCCAACCCATCTTTGGACAGAATAATGGAATGGAAAGTCTTGAATGGAAATAAATCAAAAGCCAAGAATGTTTTCTATTAAAGGAGAACTTCAATTCGTCCATAAATAGTTTTCTTAGATCTACAGAGACACTCACTGGAACACCTCAGCAAGCGAGAGTTCAAAAGTGGCAGGCTCAAACCCAGAACCTCAATCCGTGGGTGATACCAGATGAGAGACTCCCTCCTGGGCACACAGAAGACTAGGCGACTTGGAAGGCGCTGAACAGACTTCACTCTGGCACCACAAGATGCAGAGCCAGTCTTAAGAAATGGGGCTACAAAGTGGAATCCAAGACATGCGAGTGTGGAGAAGAGCAAACCACTGACCACCTGCTGCAATGCAACCTGAGCCCTGCCTGCTACATGCACGATGGAGGACCTTCTTGCGGCAACACCAGAGGCACTCCAAGTGGCCAGATACTGGTCAAAGGACATTTAATAAACTACCAAGTTTGAAAATTTGTGTTTTTTATCTGTTTATTTGTTTTGTTCTGTTAGAAATGTAATACAATGGTCTGGTTGCTGATGACACGATAAATAAATAAATAAATAAATTCATCCATTAGTCCTCCATATGGATTTTGGGGGGAATGTTAAACACCTGAACCCACCATCTTGTATTGTAGTGGCAGAATTCATTCTACCATCTCCGTGCTTTACTAATGTGTTCTTTTGTATGAACTGACTGCTTGATAACCTGCCTTGTAATTTCAATTTCCCAACGCTTTCAAACACGTCACATTTGCTGCCAATTGCTTTAGAGATTATACTTTTGGTTTTTCTTACAAGTGGAATAGACACATTTCCTGCTGCAAAGGCACTTATATTTAACTAGCAGGAGTGCTCAGCTCCATACTGCTTACGGATTATCATGGTGAACAGTCCCAACCATCAAGGCCCTTAGGTGTCACCATTTATGAAATGAAGCAGAAGCTCTGAATCATCCTGAAAATGTTAATCAGATAATACTTGCGTGCATTGACCTGATCTACCCTTTCTGCAAACTGAGATGTATCTGTTCCCCAAATGTTGCACTTCTGCATTTGAGATACAGTAAGATTCCTCTATCTGCAGTTTCACTTATCCACTATCTTAGACTTTTGGGACAGGGAAGCATGAAGCATTTTCCTCACCTACTTTCTCCTGAAGTCTGATGCTGCTGTGTGAACCGTTTTCATAATAGTCTTGGACTTGATTGCAGGAAGAAAGCAGGCAGGGAGGATGCAAAATGGCACAGAATCCGTTCTGCTTTTGTTCTGTTTTCGGATGCCCCCCTCCCCCCGCCATTCTGTTTTTGGAAAGATTCTTCCCAAAATGGAAATGGAACTCAAAGTTCCGAATTACAAATCCAAACGACTCCCTTTCCTAATCTCCCACAATCTTCCCAAAAACAGAACTTGGGGTACCAAAATTAGAAACGAAAAAAGAACGAAAACAGATCTGATTTGTACACCCCTAGAAGCTGGAAGAATCGCTACTCCCACCATTGCTTTATTGCTGGTGGGAAGGAAGGGAAGCTGCCATGTCTTCACTGGGTGAGGTCATCCAGAGTTTTGAAGTTGGGTGCCATCTGTATGCAGATGACACCCAACTCTACTGCTCATTTCCACCAAACTCCAAGGAAGCCTCCCAGCGCTGAACCAGTGTCTGACTGCTGTGATGGACTGGATGAGGTCTAAGGTTGAAGCTAAATCCAGACAAGACAGAGGTCCTCCTGGTCGGTCGTGGGGCCGACCGGGGTATTGGGTCGCAACCTGTGCTCAGCGGGGTTACATTCCCCCTGAGGGCACAGGTCCGTAGCTTGTGGGGGGGGGGGTCCTCCTGGACTCAACGCTGTCACTCAATGCTCAGGTGTCGGCCGTGGCCGGGAAGATCTTTGCACAACTTAAACTTGTGTACCAGCTGCAACCATACCTCATGAAGAATGACTTGGCCAGCGTGGTCCACACCTTGGTTACATCCAGATTGGACTATTGCAATGTGCTCTACGTGGGGCTGCCCTTGAAGATGGCCTGGAAGCACCAACTGGTACAATGGGCGGCAGCCAGGCTCCTTACTGGAGCAAACTATAAGGACCGTATAACGCCCCTATTAAAACAGCTTCACTGGCTGCTGATAAGCTGCCGAGCCAAATTCAAGGTGCAGGTTATGACCTATAAAGCCCTAAACGGTTTGGGCCCTGCCTATCTTCGCGATCGCATCTCCCTCTATGAACCGGCATGAACATTAAGATCTTCCAGGGAGGCCCTCCTTTCACTCCCACCACCGTCACAAGCACGGTTAATGGGGATGAGAGAGGGCCTTCTCAGTGGTGGCCCTCTGCCTCTGTTGTTGTTGTCCTAGATGTTAAAGCAGAGCAAGTGCTTCCTTGCCTGTGCGGACTGGGGAAGTCTTTCCTTCTTCTCCCGAGCAATGAAGCAGAGGACCTTCAGTTACTCTTCCCTCTATGGAGCAGAACACGGAGAGGTGATAGCGAATGCTCTATTTTTACTTTGAGTATTTGCTATTACCCATAGTTCCATATATCCGTAGGAAGTCCTGAACCTCTATGTATATGGGTGTTGTACTGTGTAGCAAACTATGGGTTGTAACTCCATTTGGGTTCCCCCAACCGAATTTTGTGGTCATGAAAAATGTGTGTACCATGCCTCCTAGTGAGATAAAGCTTTCCCATTTCAGTTCCTGTTCAAACCATGTTTCTGACCCAGCCCTTCTACAGAATGAGAGCCTAACACATATAGACCTTGATAAAGATTAATTTCCTTTTTTCTACCACTGAGTTGAAGCAAAGCTAAACTTTGAAAATCCTGCTCATCTTGTTTCCCTTTTTATGCAATATCAAGACACATCAAACTCCCAGTGTTACCATTTTTCATTAAAGTGCTTTTTTTTTTAACCACGGCGGACAGCTTTCATATCCCTTGAAAACATAATAGTAAAATTGTCATAAGAATGAAGCAGGCATAGAAGATTTTATTAACTAATCTCCAGTTCCTTCAAGACATCAATGTTGTGTCACCCTCGATCACATAAATGTTTTGTGAAAGTAAAATCCTTTTCCAGCTGAAAGGTAAAGATTACGAACACACAACACCAGTCCCCATGCCTTGGATTTCTTATTGTCTACACCAGCGTTTCTCAAATTGGGGGTCAGGACCCTTGGAGGGGGTCATGAGGGAGTGTCAAAAGGGTCACCATAGACCATCAGAAAACCCAGTATTTTCTATTGGTCATGGGGATTTAGTGTGGGAAGTTTGGCCCAATTCTATTGTTGGTGGGGTTCAAAATGCTCTTTGATTTTGATCTATAAATCCCAGCAACTACAACTCCCAAATATCAAGGTCTATGTTCACATTTGGGCATATTGAGTATTTGTGCCAAGTTTGTTCAAATCCATCATTGTTTGAGTCCACAGTGCTCTCTGGATGTAGGTGAACTACAACTCAAAAACTCAAGGTCAACACCCACCAAACCCTTCCAGTATTTTCTGAACCCCACAAATGACAGAATTGGGACAAATCTCCAACACATAACCCCCATGACCACCAGAGTGGCCCACAGCAATGTGTGGCAGGTGACGGTAGTGACACCATAAAAAATGCTGGAGATCAATGAGCAAGGAGGAAATACTATGATCAAAGGCTCGCCATCATATGGATGAAGTCATAGCTCCCCTTTGTGGCTAGAATCGAGCAACCTCCAAGAACCGAAGTTGGAAAAAATGTGGAATTGCCTCTATCTGTCTGTATGTCTTGTATGTCTAAATGGCATTGTATGTTTGCCGTGTATGTGTGCATTGTGATCCACCCTGAGTCCCCTTCAGCGTGAGAAGGGTAGAATGGAAATACTATAAATAAATAAATCCATAGAATCATAGAGTCATAGAATCATAGTTGGAAGGGATCTCATGGGCCATCCAGTCAATCCCCCTGCCAAGAAGCAGGAATATTGCATTCAAATCACCCTCGACAGATGGCCATCCAGCCTCTGTTTAAAAGTCTCCAAAGAAGGAGCCTCCACCACACTCCAGGGCAGAGAGTTCCACTGCTGAACAGCTCTCACAGTCAGGAAGGTCTTCCTAAAATTCAGGTGGAATCTCCTTGTAGTTTAAAGCCATTGTTCTGCATCCTAGTCTCCAAGGTAGCAGAAAACAAGCTTCCTCCCTCCTCCCTGTGACTTCCTCTCACATATTTATACATGGCTATCATGTCACTTCTTAGTCTTCTTTTCTTCAGGCTAAACATGCCCAGCTCTTTAAGCCGCTCCTCATAGGGCTTGTTCTCCAGATCCTTGATCATTTTAGTCCCCCTCCTCTGGACACATTCCAGCTTGTCAATATATCTCTTCAATTGTGGTGCCCAGAATTGGACACAATATTCCAGGTGTAAACTGTATTAAGGGGTCACGGCATTAGGAAGGTTGAGCAACACCGCATTAGATGTTTGGCCCAGACCAAACATGTTGCATCAATGAACAAAGGCAAAAAACTACAGCCAGCTGCATGCACATTACATCTCGTCCCCATGATGAATCATCAGATATTTCCAAAGAGTTCCCAAATGCGATGCACGTAATCTCTCATTTGTGCCAAAAGGCAATATTTTAAAGAGATTGCCAAAATAAATAAATAAATAAATAAATAAATAAATAACACAAAGCAGCCGTATTTGTATTTTGAATGTTAATTTGACAAAAAAGAAGTGCACATGGGGGAATGTTTATAATCAGAACTCCAATAAACTCACAAATGACTCTAGTATTTTATAAGCTTGTTAGGAACAAATCACTCCCTTAGCTTATATTTACTTACTGATGAATCATAAAAGGCCTCAATACACAAAGAGTAAATTAAAACAAAAAGAGAGAGAGAGAGGATTTCATCTGGTTTTGTCCAAAACGACAGTCCTGAAAACCTATAATGTGATTCCTACAGCTCCACCTCTCTGATCGATAAGGGACAATCCCTGATGCATCTAACACTGTCACCTTCTCCCCATAACCTTCCATAGGGAGAGGCATCCCAGTTTGGAAACGGCACAGGACTCGCTTCCTCTTCCTGGCCTTATGTTGCCTGGAGAGCAATCTTTGGGAGCACATCCAATTGTGCTGATCTGCATAATGATGAAACTCCGGAGGGACTGCTCCGTCTTAGGAGGCACAAAAGAAAATACCCACCGTCCTCTAAACAAATGCGACCAGACGAACAATGCAAGCTGTGCAGAATCTGAAGATGGAAGGCAATGCACATGGAAGCCTGGGAGGCTGAGACCGAGGTGGGCCAAAACGTGGCCCAAATAGGCTTAATTTCCAGCCACAACAATCTGTAAATTGTACAGAACTGACAAAGCTCGGGCTTGGTATCAGGAGTTGTCAAAGCACCTCCTGGCTCGGTGCACAACTGCCTGATGGGCTGATTCATAAGGCCTATACATTAAATATCTCTACAGACCAGAGATGGGGACCATTTTGTATGAAAAGGACGGTGGGAAAAGCTGGAAGGAAATCTCGGCAGCGTCGCCCTTCCTCTTTCTCTCTCCTATTTTATTCGTTTCTCAGCCCTTTGCAAATGTCTCCCAGTCCTATTGGTTTGCCAGATTTGTGGCGTAATCTAAATAAAAATGTAATGTTCGTTTGTGGGATTAACATAACTCAAAAACTACTGGACAAATTGACACAAAATTTGGACACAATACACCTAATAGTCCAACGAGTGTCCATCACCCATAAACACACACACACAAACCCAGCAGAACAGACTTTACAACCCCCAAAATACACCATATATACATACACACACACTCAGATCCATATACACATACACACACACGTATATATATATGCACAAACACACAAATATACACATATACATACATATACATACACACATAGATACATATACATATACACGTACATATACACATACATACATATAAACACACAAATATGCATATAAACAAACACACACATATGCACAATATGCATGTACGCATATAAACACACAAATAGGAGCCCCCGGTGGTGCAGTGGGTTAAACCCCTGTGCTGGCAGGACTGAAGACCGACAGGTCTCAGGTTTGAATCCAGGGAGAGGTGGATGAGCTCCCTCTGTCAGCTCCAGCTCCTCATGCAGGGACATGAGAGAAGCCTCCCACAAGGCTGATAGAAACATCAAATCATCTGGGCGTCCCCTGGGCAACGTCCTTGCAGACTGCCAATTCTCTCACACCAGAAGCAACTTGCAGTTTCTCAGGTCGCTCCTGACACGACAAAAAACAAAACACAAATATACAAATACACACACACAAACACACACATATATATGCAAACACACAAAGCACATATACACAGACTGGGTCACAGCAATGTGTGGCGGGGGGATGGCTCGTCTATATAAATAAAAATGTAATGTTTGTTTGTGTGATTAACATAACTCAAAAACCACTGGATGAATGAGGCCAACGTATCAGGCCAATGAGTGACCATCACTCTTAAAAACACTGAAAAACACAGCAGAAGGAACTTAAAAAACACATGCACAAAACCACACACACACATATATATGCAAACACACATACATATATACACAAATATATAGACACACAAAGCACATATATACAGACTGGGCCACAGCAACGTGTGGCAGGGTACAGCAAGTGTAAAATAAACCATGTGTAGGTCACATCCGATCAGCCCACACACTGCCCTGCCAGAGAAAGAAAATATGCCACACAGTTGAACCATGAATAACAAGTAGTATACTCTTCGTACTTCAGAACAACATATGTACCATGAACTCACATAGTGCCCTTTTATGAGAGATTTAAAATGGTCTTTGTTTGTCCATGTAGATCAGTGTTTCTCAACCTTCCTAATGCCTCGACCCCTTAATACAGTTCCTCAGGTTGTGGTGAGCCTCAACCATACAATTATTTCCGTTGCTACTTCATAACTGTAATTTTGCTACTGTTACGAATTGTAATATAAATATCTGATATGCAGGATGGATTTTCATTCACTGGATCAAATTTGGCATAAATACCCCAAATTTGAATAGTGGTGGGGTTGGGGGAGATTGATTTTGTCATTTGGGAGTTGCTGGGATTTGTTGTTCACCTACAATCAAAGAGCATTCTGAACTCCACCAATGATGGAATTGAACTAAACTTAGCACAGAACTCCCATGACCAACAGAAATACTGGAAAGGTTTGGGGGGCACTGATCTTGAGTTTTGGAGTTGTAGTTCACCTACATCCAGAGAACGCTGTGGACAAACAATGATGGATCTGGATCAAACTTGACACGGATACTCAATATACCCAGATATGAACACTGGTGGAGTTTGGGGGGGGGGGGGGGGTTGTAGTGGCTGGGATTTATAGTTCACCTACAATCAAAGAGCATTTCGAACCCCACCAACAATAGAATTGGGCCAAACTTCCCACACAGAACCCCCATGACCAATAGAAAATACTGGGTTTTCTGATGGTCTTTGGTAACCCTTTGACACCCCTTCACAACCCCTCCAGGGGTCCCCACCCCCGGGTTGAGGAATGCTGGTCTAGAGAATAAGAAATCCAAGGCATGGGGGCTGGTGTTTTATGTTCACAATCTTTGGGCCCCTACATTTTAGTTGGAAAAGGAATTTACTTTCACAAAAACATTTATGTGATCAAGGGTGACACAACATTGATGTCTTACAGGAGCTGGAGATTGGGTAATAAAATCTTCTATGCCTGCTTCATTCTTATGACAATTTTACTATTATGTTTTCAAGGGATATGAAAGCTGTCCGCCATGGTTAAAATACAGCACTTTAATGAAAAATGGTAAGTTGAGAAACGCTGATGTAGATAAACTCCTTCAGCAGTTCATGAAGCAACAGCACACTCCAAACTTCTCCATTTCTCTCTTCTGCTCCAAGCACATGCATAGCTCAGGTCTGAACAAAAAGTTGATGATCAATCCTGACAAGACAGAGGTCCTCCTGGTCGATAGTAAACTGGATCGGGGTATAGGGTGGCAACCTGTGTTGGATGGGGTTACACTCCCCTTGAAATCGCAGGTCCGCAGTCTGGGTGTCCTCCTGGACTCATCACTGACGCTTGAGGCTCAGGCGTCGGCGGTGGGTCGGAGGGCCTTTGCACAATTAAGACTCGTGCGCCAACTGCGAGCGTACCTCGTGAAGGCGGATCTGGCCAGGTTGGTCCATGCCTTAGTCACTTCCAGATTGGACTACTGCAATGCACTCTACGTGGGGCTACCCTTGAAAACGGCCCGGAAATTTCAATTGGTTCAACGGGCGGTGGCCAGGTTGTTAACTGGTGCTCCTTACAGGGAGTGGTCAACCCTCCTGTTTAAGGAGCTCCACCGGCTGCCGTTCATTTTTCGGTCCCAATTCAAGGTGCAGGTTCTTACCTACAAAGCCTGAACGGTTTGGGACCCACCTACCTGTGTGACCGCATTTCTGTGTACGAACCCACACGATCCCTTCGATCATCTGGGGAGGTCCTGCTCGCGCTCCCACCTCCATCGCAGGCGCGATTGGTGGGGATGAGGGAGAGAGCCTTCTCGGTGGTGGCCCCTCAACTCTGAAACTCACTCCCCAAGGACATCAGGCATGCCCCAACTCTGGCAGTCTTTAGGAGGAGCCTGAAAACATGGTTGTTCCAGTGTGCCTTCCTAGAATAAGGAAACTCCCAGCAATATGTCCTCTAAATGCACTTTATTATTCATCTAGGAGTGTCTGCACGCCCATCCCGCTCTGAAAACTCTATCCTAGTCATATTTCACCTGTTCATGCTCAGCATTATTTTTTAATTTTCATTATTACATTTGGCCCAGCCATAGGTTTTTAAACATCGTTGTGTTACTGTTAATGTTTATTGCGTAAACATTTTATTTTTATTGTTTTGTATTACTTGTTGTTATTGTTTTTATTATTGATGTATTGTGGGCTTGGCCTCATGTAAGCCGCACCGAGCCCCTTGGGGAGATGGTAGTTAAAAAAATGTAACAGTATCTAAAAGTCCCAGGCTCAGCCTGCTCCCGGGGCATAGCCCAACCAATCAGCTTCATGCATCTTATTTTACAGTTCACACACACACACACACACACACTGATTCCTTACACGCTCCTACAAAATTAATGCTACTTTTCTTTCATGGAATAAAAAGAATTGGCAAAGCTTGCCCTGGCAGCAGGCTAAATGTCAGTTCAAACTGTCTACTCTTCTATCTCTCCATCACTATATGAATAAAGCCATCGGGAAATACACGAACTACATATCCCATGGTTGCAATTCTCCCAATAACCTATCCAGCACCTTGGTACTTGAGTTCTATGGAAAAGACAGAGCCCTCTCAGCAAGAAGATGAAGAAAAGGCTCTAAGTATACAAGCGGCACAGCATGGAGGTTTCTAAGCCAATTTGGAAACAGGCCCATTTAAAACTGGATTCATTCCCTACGTCCAACAGACATCCTTCAGATTAATCTGATTCGATCAGGCTGACTCCAGATTGATGGGTCTGGGGAGTTTGCCCATTATATAGCAAAAAGTACAGCAGGAAAATTGGGCAAACACTTCGGATGACTGGTTAAATCAGCTCTAGTGTAAGTTGTTTTAGGCTGCCACTCCCAAAATCCCCCAGCCAGGAGGAACACTGAACTGTCTGGCTGAAGAATTTGGGTTGCTTTAGTACCAAAGAGAAACTTTTCAAGCTCCGATTTAAATTCTATCTCTGCTTTGGTGCAATGTTTGGTTTCCATCAATCTAGGTCAGGGGTTCTCAAACTTTTTCAGCTGAGGATCCATTTTTGAAGCAAAAGTTTCTCGTGGAGCCCCAAGAACTGGGTATATTATATATTATATTCATATATGGGCAAATGTTTTGATGCATTGTGTTTTAAAATTTGACAGGTGGGCAGGGCCAGTTTGTGTGAACATTGAAAACAAAATGAAGAAATTCCCATGCACACTGCACATATCTGTAGTGCAAATGAAAACAGCAAAAATGGAAGGAAGGAAGGAAGGAAGGAAGGAAGGAAGTGTGACGTCGCAAGTGGCGCCACCTATATGTAGAACTGTAAGTTGCAGGATTTGAACTGTTGTATCATGCCTGATTTTGCCTTTTTACTCTGTAAATGTATAGTTGGATTGATTGGTTTTTATAGCTGTTAATCAATGTTGTTTGCACCAGTTGAATTGCTCCTCCTGCTCAATTGTTTGACCCCACCTCTTCCTAGAGAGCAGGGCAGTGTTTCCTTTTCCATTCCACCATCAAACTTTCTATCAGATGGACGTGAGAGAGAGACTTGGCTCTGAAGCCCTCAAAAACTACTGGGTGAATCAACACCAAATTTGGACACAATACACCTATCAGGCCAACAAGTGACCATCACTAATAAAAACAATGAAAAACACAGCGAAGAGACTTTAAAAGCCAATTTAAAACCACCAATTCTGAGGTTCTTACCCTTGAGACTTATGCTTCATGTTCAGATCAACCTGGACGACGTTGAGAAGTCTCAAGCGCCTTCAAACCAGTTCTTTGGCATCAGAGGAAGGCTTTGTGCCTTCAAAATATAGGCCATTGGAATTGCGGTTGTGATTATTCCGATATTCACAGCCATTGAGAAAGAGGTTCCTGGAAAAGCTTCTCAGTTGCAGAACTCCTTGGACCCAAGACAACCAGAGACTGTAATGTATATTTTCCTTTACCCCTTTGAAACTTCCAGCTTATTGCCTTAAAGGGATAACTCTTTGTGAACAATTAAACCTATTTTGAGTTATCTACAGTGTTTTGGTCTTTGGGAGTTCCGGTTTTCCTAAAGGAGGGCAAGAAGTAATCCCCTGGGGGAAAGATGTCATGTCCATGCCTCTTTCACTAAGAGTTATAGCCCCCAGGCACGACGGCATAGGAAGGAAGGAAGGTGAGAGGGAAAGGATCTCAGCAGAAAGGAAGGTAGGAGAACAAGGCTTTTGGGGAGAGGGAGGAACAAGAAAGAGGAGGAAAAGCTTGGAGGGGGAGGAGGGAGAAGGAGGAGGAAACCGTAGAGCCCCTCAGTATGCCTCGCAGAGCCCAACGGCTCAATGGAGCCCACTTTGAGAACCGCAGATCTAGATGACTCCCAATTACAATTAGCTACAGATGCAGTGGGAACTCTTGAGAATGGCCAAATTCTATCATTGGTGGGGTTCAGATAGCTCTTTGATTGCAGGTGAACTATAAATCCCAGCAACTACAACTCCTAAAAGTCAAGGTCTATTTTCCCCAAACTTCACCAATGTTCACATTTAGGCATATTGAGTCTTCGTGCCAAGTTTGGTCCAGATCCATCATTGTTTGAGTCCACAGTGCTCTCCGAATGTAGGTGAACTACAACTCCAAAACTCAAGGTCACTGCCCACCAAACCCTTCCAGTATTTTCTGTTGTTCATGCGTGTTCTGTGTGCCAAGTTTGGTTCAATTCCATTGTTGGATACTCTTGGATTGTAGGTTAACTATAAATCCTAGCAACTACAACTCCCAAATCACAAAATCAACATACCTCCCCCACCAACCCCACCAATATTCAAATTTGGGCATATTGGGTATTTGTGTCCAATTTGGTCCAGTGAATGGAAATACATCCTGCTCATCAGATATTCACATTATGATTCATAACAGTAGCAAAATTACAGTTATGAATTAGTAACAAAAATAATGTTATGGTTGTGGGTCACCACAACATGAGGAACTGTATTAAGGGGTTAAGGCATTAAGAAGATTGAAAACTACTGTTCTATGTCCTTCAGTGGAAAGATGACCAAAGGACCTAGACATTTCTAGAGAGGTCCCCACAGGTTAAACGAAAGCAATGTTACTATTTGTGATTTTTTCTTTCTTTCAGGGGTGCCCTGTTCCCCAAACCCCAGCAAATCTCGCTATGGAATGCCCCACCCCATCATCTACATCAATGGTTATTATTATTATTATTATTATTATTATTATTATCTTTATTTGTACCCCGCTAGCATCTCCCGAAGGACTCGATGGGGCTTACAAAGGCCAAGGCCTCAATAAAACAATAACATAACAAATACACAACTTAAAGCAAATCAAAAACAATTAAAGCAATATCACAACAATGAAAAACAATACACCAGAACACGATAAAACTAGAGCCGGGCCAAATGTGATGGGTACAGATTAAAAAGTGCTGGGTGTGACAGGTGGTATGTCAGATTTTAGGGTAAGTGAAGTATGCGGGCAATCTTAAACTCTAATAAAGTGCTTCTGGGACATATTGCTGGAGTTTTCCTATTCTGGAAAGGCACATCGGAACAGCCAGGTCTTCAAGTCCTTCCTAAAGACTGCCAACGTAGGGGCCTGTCTGATGTCCTTGGGGGGGGGGGGGTGTTCCAAAGTCGAGGGGCTACCACAGAAAAGGCCCTGTCTCGTGCCCCCACCAAACGTGCCTGCGACGCAAGTGGAATCGCGAGCAGGGCCTCTCCAGATGAGTGAAGAGAACGCGTGGGTTCATAAACGGAGATGCGGTCACGCAGGTAGGGTGGTCCCAAACCGTTTAGGGCTTTGTAGGTAAGCATATGCACCTTGAATTGAGTTTGGAAAATAAACGGCAGCCAATGGAGCTCCTTAAACAGGAGGGTTGACCTCTCTCTGTAAGGAGCACCAGTTAACATCCTGGCCGCCGCCCGCTGGACCAGTTGAAATTTCCGAGCTGTTTTCAAGGGCAGCCCCACGTAGAGTGCATTACAGTAGTCCAATCTAGAGGTGACCGAGGCATGGACCACCCTGGCCAGATCAGCCTTTGCGAGGTACGGTCGCAGTTGGCGCACGAGTCTCAATTGTGCAAAAGCCCTCCCGGACACCGCTGACGCCTGAGCCTCAAGCGTAAGCGATGAATCCAAGAGGACTCCCAAACTGCGGACCTGTGTGTCCCCAGGTGTTTTGGCCTACACCTTCCAGAAATCCAAGACTGTTTACCAGCTGTTAGGATTTCTAGGAATTGAAGATCAAAACATCTGGGGACCCACAGGTTGAGAACCACTGATCTACATTGTGTAATCTCGGTCTCTTGGTCACAGTAAAGTGTGATGAAATGTTGGCTCGGAAGGATGCATAGATATCTATCTCCATCTTTATACAGAGACACATAAAGCTGCGTACATCTCAACAGGCTCATAACCAGTGTGTTAATACAAGTTGTGTATGGGGAGGAAAGCGTTGGCACAGGGGTATTTTTCAAATAAATGCGAGTAAGTGATCTGCACAGTAATGACTGCATTAGGTAGATTTGCCTGGCACTCTTGTTTGCTAGGTTAAACTATTATTGGGGGTTATCAGAACGTGTGTTTTATTAAGCACACACTTAAGGCACCTAGAAAGGCATTACACAAATAACATCTTGTGGTCGAGAAAAATGGATCCACTTACAGCAGCCATAAAGTTCCTGTCTGCATCCAGCCTTTAGTATTGCCTGCTGATACTGATGAACAGCAGTTCCCGAATCCTAGCAGTAGGCATATTTTGTCAAAATTCATTCGGAAAGGGGAGAAAATATTTTCCTACTCAAATTTCCATTGTTTACATTACAAAATCCATGCCATAGTTTTTGCTCTTTCCAGAATCGACATTCAAATAGCATTCTACATAAACCTGCCAAGTGCCAAACATCCAGCAGTGGGCAGTTTTACTACATTTCTAGTAAGTCTGATCCATTTTATCTATTTTTCAATCCTAATCTGATGAAGTTTTTATGCTGCAATTTCAGACACTTTTCATTTGTTACCGCAGAGCCTATTAAAGAGTGTTCTTCCCTTACGAAAAAAACAAGTTCTCATACAAAAAAATGCCAAAAACATTCAGTCCAGCAGGGCAATGGGTGGGTGGCTGAATATAGGATGGACCTTCTCCAAAGACCTTACAGTTCTATATATCATGGGAGGTAATGTATGGAACAGAGAGGTACCTCCTCTTACCACATGATATAGCTCTGCTCAGTCCATAAGCAGCTGCTGGTGATAACTCTTCTGCCTTCTACTTTCGACAAGAGTGTTTCTCAACCTTTCTAACGCCCTGACCCCTTAATACAGTTCCTCATGTTGTGGTGACCCCCAATTATAAAATTATTTTTGTTGCTACTTCATAACTCTAATTTTGCTCCTGTTATGAATCATCATGTAAATATCTGATATGCAGGATGTATTTTCATTCACTGAACCAAATTTGGCACAAATATCCAATACGTCCAAATTTGAATGCTGGTGAGGTTGGGGGAAGATTGATTTTGTCATTTGGGAGTTGTAGTTGCTGGGATTTATAGTTCACCTACAACCAAAGAGCATTCTGAACTCTACCAACGATGGAATTGAAGCAATCTTGGCACACAGAACTTCCATGACTACTGGAAGGGTTTGGTGGTCCCTGACCTTGATTTGGAGTTGTAGTTCACCTACATCCAAAGAGCATTGTGGACTCAAACAATGATGGATCTGGACCAAACTTGGCACAAATACTCAATATGCCCAAATATGAACTCTGGTGGAGTTTGGGGAGAATAGACGTTCACAATTGGGAAGTGTAGTTACTAGGATTTATAGTTCACCTACAATCAAAGAGAATTCTGAAATCCACCAACGATGGAACTGAGCCAAATGTGGCACACAGAACTAACTCCCATGACTAAGAGAAAATACTGGAAGGGTTTGGTGGACATTGACCTTGAGTTTTGGAGCTGTAGTTCACCTAACTCCACGGAGCACTGTGAACTCAAACAATGATGGATCTGGACCAAACTTGGCACGAATACTCCATATGTGTCCAAATGTGAACACTGGTGGAAGTTGGGGAAAATAGACCTTGCCATTTGGGAGTCGTAGTTGCTGGGATTTATAGTTCACTTACAATTAAAGAGCATTCTGAGCCCCCACACAGAACCTCCATGTCTTGAAAGGACTCACTGCCGTGTCTCACATGCTCTCCCTCACTAACCACCCGAGCACACCTGCTCTACCCTCCCCTTTTGGAGTCTCAGAAATAGCCTTCTTCTTGGCTGAGAGGCCAGCTGAGAGGCCGGCCAATCACAGTGGAGGAGAGCTTTGGGTGAGAGGATGTGCCATCTGTTTCCAAAAAGGAAGATAAGGACAGGCAGAGAGATGTTCATTCTTCTCTGCCAAAGGGGTTCCCAAGACCATCAGAAATAGATGCTTTCTGATGGTCTTTGGCGACCCCTCTGAAACCCCCTTGCAACCCCCGTAGGGGTCCCAATCCCCAGGCTGAGAAATGCTGTTCTACACAGCAATGGAAAACAAATTAATATGTCCACAAATACTTGTATTTTCATATACCATCAACATCCTCATTTGCAGGTTTTTTCATGCGGTGAGTTCTTTGGTAAGTTTGCATTTGACACTGAATTAGGACCTCATCACACTGAGATCCTGAAGCTGGGTGACAGTGGGGGGATTCACCAGGCAGTGTGGTAAATCCATGGGGAAATGGTGGCCTACACCCCACTTTGCCCACTGTACCGCTTTCCCCATCACACGTGGGACAGCGTCGCTGCCAGGCTTCCCCCTGTTGTATCTAATGAGAACACAGGAAGCCTCCCTTGTTCTTTGGGCAGCATCCGAGGACCCTGCCAAGATACCTCCTGTATGGACCCCCACCAAATGTAGCTTTGTGTCATATGATGAGCTCCATCGGGCTCCGTCAAGGAAACATCCTGGAAGTATCCTACAACACTTCCTGAAGATCATGTGATGACGGCCTTAGTCCCTTTGCCCCCTCTCCTTCGAATCTCCTATCCTTTCAATTGCATCAACCCGATTTTAAATTGCTTTTCAGGCCATCCATGAGTTTGCCCCATACCTCTTCTTCCCAGTCCTTTCCGCTTTAATCTCCTGTCCTTCCAAAACAGCAAAGAGAATGGAAGGATAAGAGATTGAGAGGAAAAAATATTGGGTGATGCTAAGTGGTTTCAAACCTGGCTGGCTCTTTTGTATATTATGATCAATGTATTAGGGCCAAATAAGTTTAATGTAGCTATTTTATACTCTCAAATAATAGACGTGTTTCCCCAAGTTAAATATAAATCACAAAAAGACAAAGTTCTATGAAAGAAAACACACAAAATCAACAGTCTAAATAACCAGTAGTCCTTAAAGGTTAATTTGAACACAGTGAGACCTGAATCATGGACATTTTAGCTCACAATCTACTGCCTCCATTGACATGTTGAATTTCCTTGGAATCAACACCTTCCACTTGGGTAGAAGATTTGCCACATTCACATTGGTGCTAAGCTCTGGCCACAAGGGCAAAAGCAGCATGAAGAACACATACAGGCTGCTGTCTTCATGGATGACCGAATTGCATACATGGAAATACTGAAGGTCTAGTGCAACTAAATCTAGCAGCAAGCCATTTGTGTCTGCCGAACACCATTATTTACTTAGAGACATTTCAAATCTAGCTGTCCACCCTGCGTTCAAACAAATTATAAACAATACTATAAAATAAGACAAATGATAAATCCCTTATGAAGAAAAACCAAAAGATAAACCCACAAAAGACACACAAGAGTAAGTCAATTAGATGTTTACTAGTAGAGAAACATCTCGAGATGCTGATGGAACACAAACTATGGACTTTATCACACTAAGACACATCCAGCCGGACTCGGTGGAGGACATGGAGAACCCATTGCCCCACATTGCCCAGTTTCCCCCTCATCCCATCCCACAGGGGGAAGTGTCAGCCATTCAGTTTTCCCCATTGTTGCCTATGCAACATGGGAAGCCTCCCATGGTGGTGGCTTACGACGATCCCTCTTCCCTTGCACCACAAAGCCCTGCTGGAAGTAGATCCACATCATGAGATTGGAGCTGGTGGGCTCCATTCCACAAGTGAAAAGTGAGTGTTGTACGACAGGCAATTTTGCCCGTGTGATGATGTAGAAAGAGATAATGAATGTTGGAGAGATCCATGGTGGAGATATTATAGATGCCACTACATTGTCATCTTTCCCCCTTTTTTGATTATTCCAAAAGATGGGATTTTTACTGGAAAAGCCAACCTTTGAGACATCATGGTCCTAAGATGTTATTAATGCTGTGACAGTCATCCACCAGCAGAACAGGTTGTACATCCCCCAAAAAAGATTGCTTCAATGTAGCGATCTACCCCCCTGTTCAAGGAGCTCCATTGGCTGCCGTTCATCTTCTGGTCCCACTTCAAGGTGCAGGTTAATACCTACAAAACCCTGAACTGTTTGGGACCTGCTACCTTCATGAGTGCATTGTCTTCTATGAACCTGCACGATCTCTTTGATCTTCCGAAAAGGCCCTCCTCTCACTCCCACTGTTGTCGCAAGGGCGGCTTTTGGGGAGAGGGTGAGGGCCTTCTCTATGGTGGGCCCCAGGCTTTGGAACTCGCTTCCCAGGGAGATTAGACAAGCACCCACCTTGGCAACCTTTAGGAAGGGCCTGTAAACTTGGCTTTTCCGGTATGCTTTTAAGAAACGAACAACAAATCCCCACACCATGCCCGCCCCAGTATTAATTTGTCCTCTTGATACATTTATCCCACCCCCCAGTGAAGATTAATCCCATTGTGTTTCCCACCTGAGCCTCCCACTGGATACACTATTCTTTTTACCTATCTCACCCTGGGGTTTTACAATTTTATTCTTTGTCTTTGGCCCAGCCCACTGTGTTCAATTGTGATCATTTTATGTATTTTTGTGTTTACTTTATTGCATTATTTTGTTATTGTTGCACTTTATTTGATGTTATTGGGCGTTATTATTTGTTTGTATGTATTTTATTTTTGCTTCATTGTAATTCCTGGGCTTGGCATCATGTTAGTCGCCTTGAGTCCCCTTGGGGAGAAGGGGGCAGGGTATAAATAAGGATGATGATGACGATGACGACGACGACGACGACGATGATGATGATGATTTGAAACACAACAAGATTAGAATACATGCTAACAAGATTATTATGCTGGCTGTTGTATTGGATCACACATCAGACACTTCCCAAGTGTCTAGGACTGTGTGATGTATCAACAAATAATGCGTACAGATCCCAGTAGGGTGGCCTTTTGCAACTGATAGATGGTAATTTTGTCAGTGCCGATTGTCTTTAAGTGCAGGCCAAGGTCTTTATTATTATTATTATTATTATTATTATGAGCCCCTGGAAGTGCAGTGGGTTAAACCCCTGTGCCAACAGGACTGAAGACTGACAGGTTTCAGGTTCAAATCCGGAGAGAGCGTGGATGAGCTCCCTCTATCAGCTCCAGCTCCTCGTGAGGGGACATAAGAGAAGCCCCCCACAAGGATGACAAAATATCAAAACATTCGGGCATCCCCTGGGAAACGTCCTTGCAGACGGCCAATTCTCCCACACCAGAAGCAACTTGTAGTTTCTCAAGTCACTCCTGACATGACAAAATAATAATAATAATAATAATAATAATAATAATAATAATAATTAGCTTCCAACCCTTGCACTCTTTCCTTGTAGCGCCAATAAAGCGGGTGCCGACGCCATCTTTTCCTCGCCAAGATTAATGCTACGAACTGTCATTCGCGTCGGTGAAATTTATCAACATTATTATACACCTTAGAAACTGCCACTATAGACAAATGCACTGCATTAAAATTTGGTCTAGAGCTCCCTCGAGGAAACGTTTGCTACAATTTGTAGAAGAGTTTATATATTTATGCTATTTAATGGTACAAAGCAATAATTATGACTTCATTCACTGATAAGCAACAGCATTACATAAATCTGAGGCGGATTTGGAACACGCCAGCTTTGTCAGTGGCACGACTAGTTGTAAATTATGTTGCCGTTAAAAAAAAAATATTCTAAGCAAATATGAGGTAGCAGCAGGAAGCTAATAATGTGCCTCCAGCTGTTCCAGTTAACCTGCAAATGTGGCCATCTGCACCTCAGGAGAAAAAAGAAAAGAAGAGATACAGGGAGGGAGGGAGGGAAAGGAGAGAAAGGAGAGGAGACATCGCCAAAGCAGGCACAAAGCCTAGGCCCAAAGCAGTGGGAGTGACCTTGGTCCTTCTGACCAGACGAGCACATATACACAATCAGAAAAAGTTACTGAAGAATAAAGGATCTTTTCTCCCCTTGACTCACACATAGAAAAAGAAGAAAAGGGAGAAAAAGGGTGTGTGTGATCTCCATCCATGCCGTTTTTTAGATCATTCCATCCTTTACCTCTGGGGTTATTATTTACTGCATTGCAGGCTTGTCCAGCGAGCAGTATTTTTCCTTGCAACTTCAAACTTCCCTTTTTTCCCCATTTTTTCCCCAAAATGCAACTTTTGAAACGCCTCTCCATAGATCTACCTCGACTTATTAGAGTGAGAAAAGGAAGGGAAGAGGCGGGGAAGTGGTTATTGTGATAGATTTTTTTTTTTTATTCCTGCTTCAGACGATTCAAAACAGATCGGCAGGACACAAAGGGCGAGCTGTCAAACAAGACGGAAACGCTCCGACAGAAAAAGCCCAGGTTTCACAATGAACACGGCTGCTCATCCCTAAAACTTTGGATACGGGGAGATGAGGAGGTGCTTGAGAAGACACACGTGGGCTTCTGAAATATTATTGTATTTCCAACGCAGGTAAGAAAGGTAAGGAAATCTGGGTCACAAGGATTTGATACACACGCAGGCACGCACAAAATCTTTGACATTGGTCTTTTCTTGCTAAACCTGCTGGGACCGAAGCAAGCTATAGATAGCTACATTTTCGTAATCTATGAATAATACAAATCTCCTTCTGAGGCATGCTTCTAAATACTGCACAGCTTCGTGGATTCAGAAAGTTCTACAAAATACCCAAAGCCATTTGGATTATCAGATGTTCAGAGATCTGGGCATGCTGTTAACATTTGGTCACCAGTTTCTCGTGAAGGTAATGTACAAGCTTTTGTGTTCCACAAAAATGCATATAATTACAGGGGTGGGAATCGCATCATAAACATGAAGCAGCCCTGTGCCTCTTGGAAGCCGGGTGTATTTATTGTGCCGTGAGCTTCCATGGGCCAGAGCCAATTTCATCAAATGTAGATACTTGTCTTCTATCTAGATCACTGAACACAGGACAATATTATGGGCACTAGCAAGGGCTGCACCCAAATACTGTCCATAGCCTTTGCACCTCCAAAGGTCACCCTGTATCTTGTTTGCTACTTTAATAGTGCCACAAGCAGAGGCGGCCCTAGGTAATTTTCAATGGTAAGCAAACAGTATTTTGGCGCCCCACCAACCAATCATTGATATATATTTTCTGTTCGTTGTGGGAGTTCTGTGTGCCATATTTGGTTCAATTCCATCATTGGTGGAGTTCAGAATGCTCTTTGATTGTAGGTGAACTATACATCCCAGTAACTACACTTATCGCACTTGCTCCCTTGCCTGGCCCGCTTTGGGTCCGGAGGCGTGCCTGAAGTCCCCGGCGTGTGCACCAACAGTCACCTCTTCTCCTGACTTGCTCCTCAGCCATTGGGACCAAGAGAGAGAGAAAGAGAGAGAGAGAGAGAGAGAGAGAGAGAGGTGGAGATGCCCACCTTTCCTGAAGGTAGGTGCAAAAACAAAGGAGGGAGCGGAGGTGGGAGATACCTCCAGCCGGAGGGTCTCTCTCTCTCTCTCTCTCTCTCTCTCTTGGTCTCAATGGCTGAAGAGAAAGTCAGGAGAAGAGGTGACTTTTGGTGTGCACGCTGGGGTCTTCAGACATGCCTCTGGACCCGAAGCGGGCCAGGCATGGTGGCTCCGCCCCTTGGTCCACCAGCGGATTGGGGAGAGGAGAGGAGGCGGGTGGAGCTCCAGGGGATTGGGAAAGGGAGCCGGTCATGGGGAAGGGATCGAACGCGGAGAATGATTGAGCGCCGGCTCTGCTCGTGCACCCGGTGGCTGGGTGGAGCAGGAACAAGAGGGCCCGGCTCCTTTGGGAAGAGGATCGCCCGGCAGCAAAGCAAGAAAGCCGAGGCTCCCCCCGGACTGCTAGGGCTGTTGTGAGCTGAGGGGACGCTCCTCAAGTGGTGGTCGAGGGGCATTTACAGAGGCGCCTCTGCACCCCTGGCAAAAAACGTGTTCTGTGACTGCTTACTTTGCGTAATGGACGAGCCGCCCCTGGCCACAAGACTCTTTGTTGGCTTGTCTGTAACAACCAACATGGCTATTTTGTTATTTATTCATCCAGTCGCTTCCGACTCTTTGTGACCTCATGGACCAGCCCATGCCAGAGCTCCCTGTCAGCTGTCACCACTACCAGTTCCTTCAGAGTCAGGCCAGTCACTTCAAGGATACCATCCATCAAAGTGTTGGAAATGTAATTCACAAGAAGGATCATTCTACCACATGTGGTGGATGTGCAAAAGAGCCAAAGAATACTGAAATAAAATCCATGAGGAAACACAAAAAATTCTAAATAAATCATTTTAAATCTGCCCAGAAACATATCTATTAAGTGTCACACCTCAGAATAGGTTCACCTTGCTAAAAACACCAAACTGCACACAGCCAGAAGTCTTTATAGTTTATTAAAAAGTGAAAGATAAAAAGTTCTTAAAAGCAGAAGTAATGTTCTAAAAGATCAATACAAAACAACACTTTGAAGCATGATCCAAAAAGGCACCAGGAAAGCAAAATCCCATGAGAACATGACTGAGTCCTGAGACCATGAACACAAGAACTGCAAGATAATCCAAACAAGCAAAAGGCAAGCTTCTTGGTTAAACGAAAAGTTGCTCTGACAACGGTTTGGTCCCAAACATACTGCTTAATATCCTTTGTAAAACATGAAGGCGTTTCTTTGGCCTCTGGCCCCTTTCTTGTTAGCTATTCTCACACTCCTTCGAACTCTGAATTCCAAACGGTCAGTACGATCTAAGGTTCCCGTTTCGTCAAAGTCAATGTGCTCGTTAGTGTTATCCAGTTTGCCTTCCTACTCATTATCAGGCTGAGAACTGTCCTTTTCAGAGTCAATTAGCACCTGCATCTGGCTAGTTTCAGTATCAACAAATTCATTTCTTGCTGCGGGAAACTGAACTTCCACACCCTGTTCCTCGTGAACTATAACAGGGACATTTTGAACCAGATTGTCAACCTGAATCCCATCATCCTCATCAGAGGCACTCTGTGCTTCCAGCTGAGTCACAACATTAGGTCTAACAAAAGTAGATTTAAACAAGAATGAGGAGATATTATTAATGTACACAACAACTATAGCAAAAATAGGTTGTGCCAGGTTATGGAGATTGAAAGAGATACCCAAAATTCAAGACTGGATATTAAAATTATTAGTAATTAGAAATATGGACAAATTGACCCATTTTTTTTTAAAAAAGAAACCATGAAATAGTAAAAACATAAACAGATTGGAATCCTATGAAAGACTACTTAAGACAGAAACACATAGAACTAATTATCCAGAAGACCCTACCGTCAAAAACGGGAGAAGCAAGGAGAAGAGAAAAAGCAGAAACAAAGACAAAGTTGAAAACAGACATTGGTTCATGATAATGAAGATTGGAAGTTCTAAACATATTCTTTTAGTATAGTAAACCTACCCACTGCTTCTCTACGCTATCCCCATTATTTACCCTATCCACACAATTTTCCCTTCCCCGCATTCTAAGGATATGGTTTTGAATCAACGACTAGAGCAAATGTGGTAGACTGTCAAGGGTGGGGACTGAATGTGGGTTCATGACTGTATTTATGAGTTTTGAATGTGTGAATATTTTCCTTTTTTATGTATTTTCAAAATTTAATAAACATGTTTTTTTTTAAAAAAAAAAGGATAACATCCATCCATCTTGCCGCTGGTCAACCCCTCTTCCTTTTTCCTTCAATTTCCCAAGCATCATTGTTTTCTCTAAGCTTTCCTGTCTTCTCATGATGTGGCCAAAGTACTCCATCTTTGCCTCTAATATCCATGACTCTACTGTTTTAGAGTAAAGATTCATGACATTCAGTGTGAAACCTTTGTAAAAAGAATGTCTTCTCCAAAGGAAAAAAAAAGGAACTCACTTCCAAACTAGTTACAGCAATGTTATTCAAGGGGTGGAGCCCTCCGTGGCACAATGGGTTAAACCAGTGGTTCTCAAACTTCCTAATGCCACCACCCCTTAATACAGTTCTTCATATTGTGATGAACCCCAACCATAGCATTATTTTCGTTGCTACTTCATAACTGTAATTTTGCTCCTGTTATGAATCATAATGTAAACATATAACACATGCCCAATGTGGAACACATCTCACCACACTAAAACAGTGGATGTGGCTCTTAATGAGACATGCCACATTATCACGGGGTGTCTGCGCCCTACACCACTGGAGAAATTACACTGTCTAGCCGGTATTGCAACCCCTGACATCCGCCGGGAAGTGGCAGCCAATAGTGAAAGGACCAAGGCAGAGACATCCCCAGCTCATCCCTTGTTTGGGTATCAGCCAGCACGTCAATGACTTAAATCAAGAAATAGTTTTCTAAGATCTACAGAGACACTCGCTGGAACACCTCAGCAAGCGAGAGTCCAAAAGTGGCAGGCTCAAACCCAGAACCTCAATCAATGGCTGATACCAAATGAGAGACTCCCCCCTGGGCACACAGAAGACTGGACAATTTGGAAGGCGCTGAACAGACTGCGCTCTGGCACCACGAGATGCAGAGCCAACCTTCAGAAATGGGGCTACAAAGTGGAATCCTTGACATGCGAGTGCGGAGAAGAGCAAACTACAGACCGCCTGCTGCAATGCAACCTGAGCCCTGCCACATGCACAATGGAGGACCTCCTTGCGGCAAAACCAGAGGCACTCCAAGTGGCCAGATACTGGTCAAAGGACATTTAATCAACTACCAAGCTTGCAAACTCTGTCTTTTGTATGTTTGTTTGTTTGTTCTGTCAAAAATGTAATACAACTGTTCGGTTGCCTTACACGATAAATAAATAAATACAATTCTTCATATTGTGGTGAACCCCAACCATAGCATTTTTTTCGTTGCTACTTCATAACTGTAATTTTGCTACTGTTATGAATCATAATGTAAATATCTGATATTCAGGATGTTTTTTTCATTCACTGGACCAAATTTGGCACAAATACCTGATATGCCCAAACCTTAAATGATATTGTTGAAATGAAGGAAAAAGCTAGAGGCAACTAGGAGTAAGTTTCGGAGCTGAAGTCAGAAGCAAAAATCAGAAAGGTCCTGACAAGTAGTGAGCACACCAGTAAAAGCATCAGTAGCTGTCATATTTTAAAAGCTGTTAAATGATTAATAATAAGTTGGAATGGTGTTTCCAATAAAGGAAGTATTAAATTACTCAAGGCGTCCTACAGCCCATTCATATCTAGGAAGATAACTCCAGGGAGTTGGTGATTTTTTTGAAATTGTACAGCGGTTCCCAGGCACGGCGGGATGAGTTCCACCTTGTCAGTCCTAATATTTAGCCTTCACAATGATTTTCCTTAGCTTTCATGGATCCCCAAACAAGCCTGTAGGCCCAGAGTAGCTCGAATGCAGCTCTTGCTCCCTTTTCTTCCTGTCGAAATGGGAAAGGGTTTTTTTTTTTATTTAATATGAATACACTGTCAAGGATTTGAGATATTAAGAATGACAATACATTATTACTGCAGCAGAGAGATCTCTAGGGTACCAGAGGTAGGATTTTTGAAAACCAAAGTGAAAAATCAATAGTAATGCACAAGAATTCATAAAGGAAACGCGTCAGTCTATATCATCGAAGACACGCTTTAAGTTGCACTTTAAACAAAAATGACAAGTACAAGTCGTTTTAAAAGGAGGTGGGGGAGGCAGTTTAAATGAGAAGGCCTTTAATTATTACTGGAACACAAGAAAAGAGGAACCTCACCCAGACATGGCACAGAAACGACCAACAGCTTTGGGTCAACACACGATTTTGAACAAGGTCTGAATTGTAAGCTGGGAGAGGGAGCAATACTGGCCATTCCCCAAAATGCAGTCACAGATACAACCCAAAGGCTTGTTAACTCCCCCTCAATGCAAGTGACATTTTTCTTCACGCACTTCAACTATTTCTGTTGGAGTTCAGCCTGTGATTGTGTCTCAGAATCAGGGTACTTTGGATGTGGGAAGTGATGCCAATGAATTTCAAGATGGCAATGGTTTGGTCAATGATACTGATACAGAGAAGGACCAGGAGACCCCTGTGCGAAGTGTAGTTTCCCATGAGAATGTTCCTGAAGGGTATAGGGATGATAGTGTACTCCCTGAATTGCTACCAGAGAGTTCCCAAGATTTGGGGCTTGAAAACAACTGGGCACCTGGCCCAGCTGCAAAACTTAATGAGTAAATAGATAGGTGAGAGGAAATTAGTCAAAACAGATAGGCTGAACAGTGTCTTCGGCATTCTGCCAGGCTTCGACAGAAAATATAAGGGGAACTCAAGAAAAGAGAAACCAATTCCTGAGTGTGTGGAATAGCTTAATGAGAAGATAAAAGTTCCAGGTATGGGAAATATAGTCAGATGAAGCATTATTTGGAATCAAGTTAAGTTCTCATCCTTATTTCATTGAAGCCTTGCTTGGAAGATTCTTGTCTAAGTGTTTCTTGTTTCATGGTTTGGATTCTTGGATTGTATGAATGCATACTCATGCCTTGGATTAATGTTTCCTGGTTTTCTGAATTATATTAGAGAAGTGTAGACTTTGTTTTCATGGACTTTGTTGAACTTTACCCTTTTGCTCCCGCTTATCTTCTTACCTAATTAGATTCACCTATTTCTTTTAAGTGCTTTTTTACTTTGCTGCTTTTTAATTATCGTCAATAAAAGGATTATTTTCCAATCAACGACGTAGTATTTACTGTCAGAGGGCTTTTCCTGTCTCGGAGCGCAAAAATTTCCTTTCCGTGTCCTTTGTAACTGAACTTGGGAGATCATGTTGAATGTTGCAAAACAGCAAGGCAAAGTAGATACCTGGGGTCTACTAGATGTTAGATTGGAAGCTGCCTCTAAAGCAGAATTTTGAAGTCATAGAATCATAGAGTTGGAGAGACCTCATGGGCCATCTAGTCCAACTCCTGCCAAGAAGCAGGAAAATTGCATTCAAAGCACCCCCGACAGATGGCCATCCAGCCTCTGTTTAAAAGCCTCCAAAGAAGGAGTCTCCACCACAAGTCAGGTGTTTAATTTAGGCTACTTATTTGCTTGAGAACATGGTGGCAGAATAGGTTAACCCTTGTGCCAGAAGGACTGCTGACTGACAGGTCAGCGGTTCGAATCCTGGGAGAGCAGGTTGGGCTCCCTCTGACAGCTCCAGCTCCCCAAGCGGGGACATGAAAGAAGACTCCCACAGGTTGGTAAAACATCAAATATCCGGGCGTCCTCTGGGCAACGTCCTTGCAGATGGCCAATTCTGTCACATCAGAAGTGACTCGAAGTTTCTCAAGTTGCTCCTGACACAAAAAAAAATTGCTTGCTTTCTTGGGTTACTCTTAATACAGGACCCATCGACTTATGGCAACCTTAGGTACACAAATCTGTAGTGCAGTGTTTACAGTGAACGCTGCAGAGGGTGCTTCAGCTGTACTTCATACTAAGGAAAATGTACCTGTTTAGCAAGCCTTGCAAATGGTGCTTCTTATCCGTAAACACTGGTTTTTACATCTATTTTATATACCTATATAATCAGGGTCACATAAAAAAATATTGGGCCAAAAGCAGTTGCAAATGGAAAAATTTAAGAATTCCTGCTCTAGACCAGTATCCCCCCCAACCCAGCAATTTTCAGATGTGCTGGATTGCAATTCTCATTATTCCCTACATCTACTGGGGCTTTGGTACATCTGCATAACAGAGCAATACTCCTTACCTCCTTGCCTATATGCCAGTGGTTCTCAACCTTTCTCATGCCGTGACCCCTAAATAAAGTTCCTCATGTTGTGGTGATGCCCAACCATATTTTGGTTGCTATTTCATAACTGTAATTTTGCTACTGTTATGAATTGTAACGTAAATATCTGATAATCTGGATGTATTTTCATTGTTAGAAATAGAACATAATTAAAGTTTAGTGATTAATCACAAAAACAATATGTTTGTGGGAGTATGGACAAGGGATGGTGGGATCTGCAGTACCTTCAACTGGTTCACCTCTGACATCCACAGTCCACTGCGACTCCCACGAATTACAGACCTGGACCAAATTTGGCACACAGAACCCCAATGACCAACAGAAAATACTGGAGGGGGCTGGGAGGAATTGACAGTGATTTATGGAAGATGTACATACAATATATTATATTACTAGCATAGTACAATATCAGTATTAAATATTTCTATATTGTACTATACCAATACATTGTAATATTATTAGCAATCTTACATGTAATATAAATATATAATTATAAATAGCTGTCCCCTGCAATACGTTGCTGTGGACCAGACTGTGTATATGTGTTTTGTGTGTGTGTGTATTTGTGTATATGTGTGTTTGCATTTATATATGTGGTTTTGCGCATGCATTGTAATGTTTTTGGGGGTTTTTTTTGCTTTTTAAGTCTCTTCTGCTGTGTTTTTCAGTGTTTTTATGAGTGATGGTCACTTGTTGGCCTGATAGGTGTATTATGTCCAAATTTGGTGTCAATTCATCCAGTGGTTTTTGAGATATCGTATTATTATTTAGCACCAAAATATTGCAATGTATTGAAACAGCTGTGGATCCGGGCGGGAGGCAGTCTGCGTTGGATAATATAGAACATTGGATGAGCGAAAGTTGGATAAGTGAAAATCTACTGCATTGCTAAACTGCAAAAGGTGTACTTGCTTGGCATTTCTATACTCAGTAACCTAAAGGCAAGCTCCTTCTGAACTCAATGGGATTGCCTTCTAGGTAGACTATAGGATTGTAGTCTACCCAGGTCTCGGCGGTGGTGAGGGGAGCTTTTGCACAATTAAAACTTGTGCGCCAGCTGCGCCCGTAACTTGGGAAGTCTGACTTGGCCACGGTGGTCCACGCTCTGGTTACATCCCGTTTAGATTACTGCAATGCTCTCTACGTGGGGTTGCCTCTGAAGACTGCCCGGAAGCTCCAACTAGTCCAACGAGCGGCAGCCAGATTACTAACAGGAACGGGGTACAGGGAGTATACTACTCCTCTGTTGCGCCAGCTCCACTGGCTGCCAATTAGCTTCCGAGCACAATTCAAAGTGCTGGTGTTAACCTATAAATCACTAAATGACTCTGGCCCAGTTTACCTGTCCGAATGAATTCTCCCCTATGAACCATCAAGATTTTTAAGATCGTCAGGAGGGGCCCTGCTCTCGGTCCCACCAGCCTCGCAAGCGCGAGGGACAGGGCCTTCTCAGTGGTTGCCCCTCGGCTCTGGAACTCCCTCCCACTGGAGATTAGAACTGGCCCTTCTCTCCTGATTTTTAGAAAACAGGTGAAAACCTGGCTCTGGAAACTGGCATTTGACGAGTGAGTCAATAACTCGTGGCTATATGGATGGATGGTGATGAACAACGATTTTACTGTGACGACTTGGCCATTGTAATTATATGATTGTATTTTTGGTATTTTAATGTGTTAGTGTATTATGGAATGTGATGTTTTTAAACGATTGCTTATTATTATTATTATTATTATTATTATTATTATTACTTTATTTGTACCCCGCTAGCATCTCCCGAAGGATTCGATGCGGCTCACAATAGGCCGAAGCCCAACACAATACAACAATACAATATCTAGCAAATAAAAACAGTTAAGCAGAAAAACAATAACAAAAGCAATACGACAAGACATTATTAAAAACTGAGTCAGCCGGAGTAGGGGTACAAGGTTAAAAGTGCTGATGTATCGGAGGGGTGTGGGATTATGATATAAGTGCGGTGTGCAGTGTGCGGTGATTTGGTACTAAAGTGCTTCTGGGATTTGGTAGTAGGAGATTCCTAATCTGAAAAGGCACATTGGAACAGCCTTGTGATATCATTGTGATATCATTGTTGGAAACCGACCTGAGTCCCTCCACGGAGGTGAGAAAATTCTAAATAAATACAAAAATTCTAAATAAATAAATAAATAAATAAATTGTACAAGAAAACACAAGAGCAACATCCCTTGAGGGGACCTTGCTGAGTGTTTCTTGCTAAGAAATACTGAACAAACACATCCGAGTGTCTCCTTATGAAAGTATGAGTGGGAATCATACTTTCATACGCAATGGCACGAACTGATTTAGCTCCTTGTAGTGACTGCCTTATCCACAAGAGAGCACAGTAACCTGGACGCTTATGGAATTCTTGGGTAAATGCCGTGTATACTTACCGAGTGCGACATAACTCAAAAATTATAATTAAAATGTCTCAGCTCCTGTATTTATAGTAACATTTAAACTACTGAGCTTTCCCGAAGTCAGAGTCATTTACTTGCGAACAGCACACTTTATGGTGAGGAGATCTTTGAAACTATACCACGGGGATATGGCACAACCACATGTAACTCAATATATGTCAACAGCTGTAAAAATATTGGTAAGGGGGAAAGGAGAAGCCACAAGTACAGATTGAATGCCTTCTCTCAAGCATCTGTTTTCGGGTGCACCCTTTCGGATGCGATGGCTTTCTCCCTCCCCAATAATTGGCCAATTTTGGCACAACCGCGGTCAAAAGCCAAGGCTTCTTTGAGGTCGCATGATCAAAAAGGTTATAAATGGAAATGATTTCAGGCTCGGAGGCCTAGAGAGTGGACCAAGGCGCTCGCTGTTGCAAAAAGGTTTGTTCTAATCTTACCAACTGCATGGCTTTCGTCAGAGCCGGTTCCTAGGGAGTTCACAACTCCCTAGGGCGAAGCTACAGTAAATTCTGGCTTAATCCCCTCTGCATACAAATGAGCCCCTGGTAAGAGAAGCTGCGGGGCCAGACGGCGTGCATGCAGCAACCTTAGCAAAAAGAGAAAGCAAAAAAATAATAATAATAATGGACATAAACATAGAACGTCACACATACCCACACAATGACGGCACTGTGGTATTGCATTATTAAACAGGAGTGGATGTTTGGAACTATCCTTAAAAAATTAATTAAAAATTCAATGTATTGTCAAACAATCACAGGGTTGTTGTAGATTTTTTGGACTGTATGGCCATCTTCTAGAAGCATTCTCTCCTGATGTTTTGCCTGCATCTATGGCAGGCATCCTCAGAAGTTGTGAGGTCTGTTGGAAACTAGGAAAACACAGCATTGCCCACACACAAATCAAGGAAGATTAAAGGCACTGCAGACTACTTCAACCAGAGAATTCAGCCATAGCAGAACACCTGATGAACCAACCAGAATGCAGCATATTATTTGAGAACACAATAGAAATGCTGGACCACTCTCACAACCACCATGTCAGGCTACACAAAGAGGCCATTGAAATCCATAAGCATGTGGACAATAAAAAGGAAAAAAAAATATGAAAATGAACAAAATCTGCCTACCAGTATTTAAAAAAAACTCTAAAATTATAACAGTAAATAAAGAACTCACTGGGGAACTCCAGACAAGAAACAATCAGGGACAGCTAATTACCTCTCAACAAAGGATTCCCCCAGGCAGTAACAAGCCACACTTAAAACTGCCAGTCCATCAAATGCTAATCAAGGTGGCCAACTGAAACATTCACACCTAGCTCCCAAAGTGTTCTTTCTCCCACCTTGGACTTTCCACAGATATATAAACCCAATTTTCCTAGTTTCCAACAGACTTCACAACCTCTGAGGATGCCAGCCATAGATGCAGGCGAAATGTCAGGAGAGAATGCTTCTAGAATATGGCCAGACAGCCCAAAAAATCTACAACAACCCAAATTAAAAATTTCAAATATGATTACGAAATGGGAAGAAAAAAAGAATAACATAAAAAACCCCTATTTTAGGGCTGGAAGATACCATTGCCTTATGTTAAATGCAACCGCCTTTCTCAGCCAACAGGTAAATAAATATGGTAACTAAATAAATTAATTAATATTTATCAGCAACAGCCTCACTTTCATTGGTTGACATCCCCGAGTCAGCAAACTACAAAATACACTGTGTAAGTTTTGTTCCTGGGTTATATAAGCTGCAGGGCCATCTGTGCAAACAAGGTATTGTTCCTGCATTATACATGCTTGTTCCTGATTGCTCTCATTGTGAAAAGATGTACAACGTTGATGAGGGGGGCACAACGAGGACGAAAATCTGGTCCATGAGCATCCTTCCTCTTTATTTTATTTTATTTCCATTCCTTTCACACTGCCTGCCACTCCTTTCGTCGCTGACCACAGCATATGTTCTGTATCAGAAACTAGAGCTAGTGTGGTCTATCCAATGCAATTTTCTGAATCAGCACCTCAAACTGAATCTAAAGTTGACCAAAAACTGATTTGAAAACTTTTTGATACTAATTTTGGAGAGTGATCCCTGGTCAAAGTAGTCCCTAGTCAAAGTGGTCTTTGGTCAAGTGGTTCCTGGTCAAGTGGGCCCTGGTCAAAGTGGTCCCTATTCAAGTGGTCTTTGGTCAAGTGGTTCCTGGTCAAGTGTTCCCTGGTCAAAGTGGTCCTTGGTCAAAGTGTTCCCACCTCAAGTGGTCCCTGGTCGAGTGGGCCCTGGGCAAAGTGGTCCCTAGTCAAAGTGGTCCCTATTCAAGTGGTCTTTGGCCAAGTGGTTCCTGGTCAAGTGTTCCCTAGTCAAGTGGTCCCTGGTTGAGTGGGCCCTGGTCAAAGTGGGCCCTAGTCAAAGTTGTCCTTGGTCAAGTGGTCCCTGGACAAGTTGTCCCTGGTCAAGTGGACCCTGGTCAAAGTGTTCCCTAGTCAAAGTGGTCCCTATTCAAGTGGTCTTTGGTCAAGTGTTCCCTGGTCAAAGTGTTCCCTAGTCAAGTGGTCCCTGGTCGAGTGGTCCCTGGTCAAAGTGGGTCCTGGTCGAGTGGTCCCTGGTCAAAGTGGGTCCTGGTCAAAGTGGGCCATGGTCAAATGGTCCCTGGTCAAGTGGTCCCTGGTCAAAGTGGACCCTAGTCAAAGTGGTCCTTGGTCAAGTGGGCCCTGGTCAAAGTGGTCCCTGGTCAAGTGGGCCCTGGTCAACTGGTCTCTGGTCAAGGGTGTCCTTGTTAAAATGTTTTCTGGTCAAAGGGAGCCCTGGTCAAGTGGTCCCTGCTCAAAAAAAGGTTGGGAACCACTCATTTAAGCAAAGGCACCATGTTGTGAGACAGAAGAAAGAAGTGAATATACTAATGCAAAATCGCCATTCAACCATGCTATCTTCTGCAGCCTGTTTGTCTTATTCTGCCTGGTGGCAAACTTTCCATGAATGGAAAATGCCTTTTTTGCCCATGTTCTCCAGCTATGTAGGAGGCCCAAGCCCTTGTTGGCTCTAGATATGCTAAATAATAACTGTAGGCAGTCATTTTAGGCTCTAAAAACCTACAAACAAATGCCATGTGTAATGGGGAACTAAATGTGAATGGCTGGAATGGGATGTGGAGAGGACAGACTGGTATGTCTAGAGGCGAGAGCATCTATGAATTACGACCAATGGCATTTAGATGGCAATGAAATACTCTCACTAATGAGGCACTATCCATTTCATCAGATTTCTCTAACATGTGGCCAATCCTAGTAACGGGATCTGCAAAGAAAGCTAATGTTAGCATACACTGCATTAAAGAGGATTTGTTATATGAATAAGTAGAATACTACTGCCTGAACAGCTTTATCCAAGAGCTTGCCTGGGAATATATATTAGAACAAAGTTTCTCAACCTGAGGGTCCAGACCCCTGAGGGGGTCACAAGGGGGATTTCAGAGGTGTCTCCAAAGACCATAAAAAACACATATTTCTGATGGTCTTAGGAACCCGTCTGGCAGCAACTGCAACTCCCAAATGACAAAATCAACCCCTCCCCAACCCAACCATTGTTCAGATTTGGGTATATCAGGTATTAAGGGGTTGCGGCATTAGGAAGGTTGAGAAACACTGTAATTAGAATGATATCAGAAAGCATATGGATTTCTTTAAAAGACACAAATATATTTATATAGAATGCATATGTATTATATTATAATATTATAATGTAATACAATATAATACTACTAATAATAATAACGTAGAGGCAAATATGAAGTATTTTGGCCACATAATAAGAAGACAAGAAAGCTTAGAGAAGACAATTATGCTGGGGGAAATGGAAGGAAAATGGAAGAGGGGCCGACCAAGGGCAAGATGGATGGATGGCATCCTTGAAGAGATTGGCTTGACCTTGAAGGAGCTGGGGGTGGTGACAGCCAACAGGGAGCTCTGGCGTGGGCTGGTCCATGAGGTCATGAAGAGTCGGAAGCGACTGAACGAATGAACAACAACAACAACAACACAATATTATAATGATATTTTTATATTACACTAGCTGTCCCCTGCCATGTGTTTCTGTGGCCCAGTCTGTGTATATGTGTATGTGCTGTCACGCGTTAGGCCTGTAATAATTGTCTTTTGAACAGGACGTGCACTTTGTGCCCAGCGGGAAGCCAGGGTGCCTTGATAGAGAGGACCTAAGGATTTTCCTCTGGAAGAGTCTTTAGAAGCTTGAAAGGTTTAACAAAGTCCTTTATTATTGAACAAATTAAACAAATACTTCTTCAATCTTCAACGACAATCATACAAATGACTGGTGGCTTTCTTAATCTTGTCCACAAGGGACAGGCAATGGGCTTTGAGAACTGTTTCTTTTCCTTTAGAGGGAAAACCCTTTTTTAACCTCTCCCAGGTAATCTACTATCTAGGCTTTGCTGATGTGGGTCCTACTACCGGTTCCAAACTCCTTCTTGGGTCCTGAGTAGACCTACCAGTCAAGGCTTTGTAGATTCTCCAGCTGGAATTCTTTGGGTCTACAAAACTATTTCCCCCGAATGCTGTAAGGCTGAGAGGCTGTAAGTTCTCAAGCTGTAGGGCAGTGGTTCTCGACCTGGGGTCCCCAGATGTTTTTGGCCTACAACTCCCAGAGATCCTAACAGCTGGTAAACTGGCTGGGATTTCTGGGAGTTGTAGGGCAAAAACATCTGGGGACCCCAGGTTGAGAACCACTGCTGTAGGGAATGAAGCTTTTCTGCAGGTGGAACTGGTCCACGTCCTGTAGCTTAATTTCCTTCTGTAAGACTGAACTAAAAATGGCTCCCTCTCCTCCCAGGGCCCTGGGGAAAGGGGCGGAACCAAAACTTAACAATGATTGATGGGTCATTGGCCCTATAATTGCAAATCAAGGGAAGTCGCCTTTGCAAAATGCCTGGAACCTTGGAATGCATGCAGACATTTAATAGAAAGAAAATGAAGTTGGAACTCCTGGTACAGCCGTACCAGCACAGTGTATCTATATGTGTGTGTGTGTTTGTGTATAATGTGGGTTTGCGCACGCATTGTAATGCAATTTTTTTTTGCTTTTTACGTCCCTTCTGTTGTGTTTTTCAGTGTTTTTATGAGTGATGATCACTTGTTGGTCTGATAGGTGTCTTGTGTCCAAAATTGGTGTCAATTTGCCCAGTGGTTTTTGAGTTATATTAATCCCACAAACGAACATTACATTTTTTATTTATATAGATGTAATATTGCTAATAATATTACAATATAATGGCGTAGTACAATATAGTAATATATAATACTGATATTGTACTATGCTAATAATTTAATATATTGTGAGTGTGTGTGTCTGTGTGTACACACGTACACACACACACGTCTTGTAAGCCACTCTGGTGAGAAGGGTGGCATATAAATGTTGTAAATAAATAAATAAATAAATATGTATATGTGAATGTCTATGTGAAGTCCTGACAGTTCCAGACACTATTTTTGTTGTGTGGTTTGTTTTTCCTAAGTGGGAAAGAGCAAGCAGAAACCCAAGTTCCTCCAGCCGAATTCCTGAACACAGTTTCCAACTCTTCCAATCAGCCCTCTCTGTGGTTGGGCTGGGATTTCAAACTTGCCACAGTATGAAGTCCAGTTTGGGCTATATTCCCTTCCCGCTCTCAGCTTGATGAAGGCTTCCCTGCAAAATCAAAAGGCTTACTGTCAAGTTTTCGATTGGTCTGGGCTTCATGCTATCGCATGTGTGGCGATGGGCAAGGAATACCAATGTAACTCTGGCTCCACCATGGGGCCTTGAGGTTGCGTCCAATTCATCCAGGGACCTTATGAAAGTAGAGCGGGTCTCTTTTCATGTATATTCCAACTGCTGACATTCCCTAGTGGGCAAGCGCCATGTTTCCTTTTTTTATATCTCCAAAAAGAGAGAGAGAGAGAAGGAAAAGGAAGAACAATAGCTCGAGAAAAAGTGAAGCAAATGGAAGGCAGTATTTTATTAAACCCACAACTAGCCCAGATCATAGTAATCATAAGCATCAAATTTTTAAAAATGGCAGGAAAAAAGGTCAGTATATTTGTACGGTAGTAAAAAGATGTTCCTGATTAAAAAAAATACCCAGAGGTCCGTTGTGACTCCAGGAATGCCTTTGTTTAAATTTTGCAGTCGACACCGTTCCTATGTTTCCTTGGATAATGGGAATTACGCACTGTGAAATTGCAATTCCATGATCTGTTCTGTAGCTCATGCTACCTGCATCGTCACCCACTGCTACCTGTATCGTCACCCACAAGCCAAATAAACCAAATAAATAAATAAAATACATTTCTCGTAACTGCAGCTTAACAAAGAAAAAGTGCATGAGTTTCTTGTCCGCTCTTCCTTACTCCTCCCTCATATTTTTCTGCAGCGTAGTGTTGCTGTGAGTTTTCCAGGCTGCTTGGTCATGTTCCAGATGCATTCTCTCCTGACATTTTGCCCACATCTATGGCAGTCAACCTCAGAGGTTGTGAGGTCTGTTGGAAACTATGCAAGTGGGGTTTATAGATCTGTGGAAAGTCCAGGTTGGGAGAAATACATAAATAGGCCAGCAGAATGTCGGATAAATGGAAATGTTGGAAAATACGAAGTCTCCTAATGTTACCTGTCCAACACGGCGCTAGACACCTAGAATACTAATCACAGGGGCTCAAAGATTTAAGGCAAGGCAACGCCTCATGGCTAGAGTGGCCCAGCAGGAAGTGCCCAGATGCAGAAGAGATGTGTGGAAATCTGAGGGAAGGAGGGAGGATGCTTCTGCTTCCGGTCGGATAAGACGGAATGTCGGATAAGCGAAGGTCGGATAAGCGAGACTTCAATGTAACTCTTTTCTGTTGGAGGCAAGTATGAATGTTGCAATTGGCCACCTTGATTAGCACTGAATAACCTCACAGCTTCAAAGCCTGGCTGTCATAATATATTCCGTACCCATTTTGCCACATGCTGTCTTGACATTACGTCCTCTCCATAAACTGAAACAATTCCACGATGAATCACAGCAGCGTTCATGCACTTAGCAATTAGGTAGCATATTACAGCATGAACTTCGCACTTGAAGGGAAACGGAATGAGGATGCTCATCTCTAAACTTCACCACGCCAGTCGATGAGCTGCTGATGACTGACACTCCCCGTTCGCTTCTTCTGGCTTCCCGCTACATGGCAATGATACCAACTTCGCCCACGAGAGCTACGTTCCTTGTAACCTTATTTTCCGGGTAACCCTCGTACATCCCTTAACACAGTTACAAGATTGGAATTATTTTAGGTTCTGGGGAAAAGTTATAGTAGAAATAGAAAGTATTATGAAGAAAAAAAATAATATAAATCCGGCGACTATACTGTTAACTATTTATAATGCAGCATAAAGAAAAGAAGAACTCTGGAGATGGGGAGCACAAGGGGTAGAACAATTGGGGAAAGGAGAAGAAGTAATTATATGAATTATAGAGATTTTTTGTAATGAAATGAATATAAATGCAATCAAAACTATTTTTAAAAGATTGGAATTATTTTGTAAGCAGTATCTGCTTCTGGCAGCAACTTTAATGGCAATTCATCTCAACATGTTATTTCCAACTAACATGTGATCTCAATTGTCAGGGTTTACCTGCAGCCCTGGAACAATTCCATCAGCACTGCCTCTGGAAAATCCTGCAAATCTCTTGGGCAGACAGGCAAACGTCAGCGTGCTGGAAGAAGCAAAGACCACCAGCATTGAAGCGATGGTCCCCCGCCATCAGCTCCGCTGGACCGACCACGTTGTCCGGATGCCTGACCACCATCTCCCCGGTTGCTTCTGGGTTGAGAGAATCGGCCGTCTACGAAGACGTTGCCCAGGGGACGCCCGGATGTCTTGCAATCCTGCGAGGAGGCTTCTCTCATGTCTCATGTTTTCTTAGAACTACAGAGACACTCGCTGGAACACCCCAGCAAGCGAGAGTCCAAAAGTGGCAGGCCCAAACCCAGCATCTCAATTCATGGGTGATACCAGATGAGAGACTCCCCCCTGGGCACTCAGAAGACTGGGCGACTTGGAAGGCGCTGAACAGATTGCGCTCTGGCACCACGAGATGCAGAGCCAATCTTAAGAAATGGGGCTACAGGGTGGAATCCTCGGCATGCGAGTGCGGAGAAGAACAAACCACTGACCACCTGCTGCAATGCACCCTGAGCCCTGCCACATGCACGATGGAGGACCTTCTTGCGGCAACCCCAGAGGCACTCCAAGTGGCCAGATACTGGTCAAAGGACATTTAACCAAATACCAAATTTACAAAATCTGTGTGGTTTTTTTTCTTTCTTTTTTCTTTTCTTTTTCTTTTTAATCTCTGTGTTTGTTTTGCTCTGTTAGAATTGTAATACAATGGTTGCTGATGACACGATAAATAAATACCACCATCTCCCAAAGCATTTGCTCTACTCCAAACTCAAGAACAAAAAATGAAATATTGGTGGGCAGGAAAAGAGATTTAAAGATGGGCTCAAAGCCAACCTTAAAAATTGTGGCATAGACACTGAGAACTGGGAAGCCCTGGCCCTTGAGCGCTCCAGCTGGAGGTCAGCTGTGACCAGGAGTGCTGCAGAATTTGAAGAGGCACGAATGGAGGGCAAAAGAGAGAAATGTGTGAAGAGGAAGGCAACCCCGACCGAGACCGCCTTCCACCTGGAAACCGATGCCCTCACTGCGGGAGAAGAGGCAGATCAAGAATAAGGCTCCACAGTCACCTACGGACCCACCAGAACACGGATCCTGGAAGACTATCCTACTCGGCCAACGAGGGATCGTCTAAGTAAGTAAGTAAGTAAGTAAGTAAGTAAACCTGCAGACTTGTATATCCAGGTACTGTTCATTAAGCCAGAAGAGAATGGTTGGCTAGTAGGGCTGGGTAACCACGGAAAAATTTGTTTCTAAACTCGATTCGTTTCCAGGGGGTGCTAGCGTTTCCAAATTCTAAATACTTCCAAAATTTTGAGATTTCAAAATTTCGTTATTTACGAAATTTCGTTAATTTCGAATCGATTCGTTAATGGTGGACGCGATTGCGCAATATGCTAAAAAAAACCTCCAAATGGGACAGGGGGGACTTCTGAAGCTTCCCTCTCCCTCTGTTGTTGACTGTTGGTGTGATAAAACAAACAACAACTATAAAACTTGCACCAGACATGCGAAAATAATAACGAAACAATAACGAAACAATAACGAAATAAATTTTAAAAATTGTTTCAAATCTAATTTACTCCTCACACTATTCCTGCATGGCTCAATATCGGATCATAAGCTAATTTAAATACGAATTAATAACGAATTACGAAATTAACGAACGAAACCGCCCAGCCCTATTGGCTAGATGTTTCTATTATCTGTTTGTAACAAAGTTTAAGTTCTGGCACATGCTGGGGAGAAAGTTAACAAGTTCCCACTCTCCCACCATCTACAATACTATTCTAAATTTCCCTTGTCTTTCTGTTCAATTTAACTTGCATGCCAAGATGACCTGTCAATATGGCAGAAGAATTCATCCACAAGGCAGGAGCTGAGGACGAAGGTCCAATGTGCCCTTTTTATGCTGGATCTCCTTGAGAAACGTGGGGACACCAAGCAGACCCGTACCCCTTTGCACACTTAACATTCAAATAAAATCAGAGGAAATAGCAACAGTTTGCTGGGCGAGAGGTTTCCAGGGAAAACGATGCCCTCTCGTTGCCAAAACATCCATTGCTTTAAAGCAGAGGCCGCTATATTGTGCTGCTAATTGGGCTCCGTTACTGAGAAGCAACTAACTTTGCTCTCAAAAAGTTAGCGCATCCTTTTCCTTGGGAGTTCAGTTGGAAAGTTGGCCTAAGTGACAGCTGTGGAGGCCTCGCCCCAGCTTAGCTCTGCGGGAGCCTGAATGTACTTCATTCTGGGGTTGGGAGCTGCTTTTAATCTATCAGCACGACACCGCAGCTGCTGTAAGCTAACTGAAAATTGTCTGCATACAGGGGCTTAAAAAATTTCGTAACCCTTCTGGTGGCAAACTTCACGCTAAGGCAGCAATTCAGACATGCGGTCACAAGAGGACTGGAGAGTTAAAGGTAAAGCTAGAGCTAATAGCCTCCGGCACAAAGATGGCTATATAAATATATATATGAAAGTCCTTTGAAAAGTCCTGGAGTTGCCTTAAGTTCAAGAGATCAACTGCCAGTTACCATCTACAAAAGAATAAATGAATCTGAGTGCATTTTATAAAGATGTATCTGGTAGGACTGGTGCCGTGTTGGACTGGAAGACCTGTGTTGAAATCCGACTCAACAATGAGGATCTATGGATACTGTTTCTTATCACAAGGTCTTGTAAGATTGGGAAGGGCATACTTTTGGGCAACTTGCTGGATCAAACTTTTGGTGGCTATCTAATAGTAGCTAGCCATCATATTTAGATGACTAATAAAGTCATCAAAAATGATTTCTGCACAAATAATAGAGAGATCACTCCTGAATAATTCCCCTCAAATACACATAAACAAACCGACACTGTACAAAACCCAGCATGTAAACATACTTATGACAAGAGTTAAAACTGGAGAGAGTTTCCTCAACTTGTAATGGTTGTGTACACATATAAGCCACACTCTCACCTTTCCATATGCATACCCATGTATTCTCTCACCCAACAATGGATCATCTCTAAACTTCTTGTCGTCCTCTTACACACATTTCCCCATTCTCCTACATGAACACATTTATCCCATCGTCCCTCACACAAAACATCTATTCCATGTCATCACTTTATTTTCTACCTTTATTCCCACTTCATCCGCCGGGAAGTAGCAGCCAATAGTCAAAGGACCAAGGCAGAGACATCTCCAGCTCATCCCTTGTTTGGGCATCAGCCAGCACGCCAATGACTTAAATCAAGAAATAGTTTTCTAAGATCTACAGAGACACTCGCTGGAACACCTCAGCAAGTGAGAGTCCAAAAGTGGCAGGCTCAAACCCAGAGCCTCAATCAATGGCTGATACCCAATGAGAGACTCCCCCCTGGGCACACAGAAAACTGGGCGACTTGGAAGGCGCTGAACAGACTGCGCTCTGGCACCACGAGATGCAGAGCCAACCTCAAGAAATGGGGCTACAAAGTGGAATCCATGACATGCGAGTGTGGAGAAGAGCAAACTATAGACCACCTGCTGCAATGCAACCTGAGCCCTGCCACATGCACAATGGAGGACCTTCTTGCAGCAACGCCAGAGGCACTCCAAGTGGCCAGATACTGGTCAAAGGACATTTAATCAACTACCAAGCTTGAAAACTCTGTGTCTTTTGTATGTTTGTTTGCTTGTTCTGTCAAAAATGTAATTCAGACATGCGGTCACAAGAGGACTGGAGAGTTAAAGGTAAAGCTAACACATTTCTCCCCCATCCCTAACCCCACTGGTCCCCACTGATTCCACCCTTTCCCTCATCTCCCCCCCCCCTTTTTTTCTCCCTTTCTTTTTATTTACTATGTTAAAAATTTCAATAAAAATATTTCCAAAAAAAAAAAAAAAAGGTCATACAGATAGGAGAAGTTCCGCATATTTGGCTCAAAACTGAAATATTCCCGCACCTGGAAATCTCACAATTTTTGCCTTTTGAAGCGATTGCTTCCGCATTTACAGGGAACAGCATCTGGCCATCCTCCTGTTAACTGCAGAAGATAAAGGTACTATCTGGATGGGCCCTCAATCTGCAGGAAGGACAATGAGAAACCTTATCTGACTGAATCTTGCCAAATAATCCCAAGGGTCAGGACCATTTTGAAAGCACATAGCAACAAAGGCTTGGTTAGAGAACACCCTTCTGTTTGATTTGGGTATACTTGAAAACGTTTGATTGCCCCACAATTTTATATTCCTCCTCCATTATAGAAAGCTTCCAAGGAGTTGTCCAATTGGACTCGGATATCCATTGGCTAGAGACTAGTCTTTACCACCTGTACTAGCCATTGGGTTGGCAGGGTTATGATTCTTTTATGAAATCTCAGCAGGCTACAACCGAACTCTTGCTGAAACAGAAATGCGGCCAACTTCCTTCTGCAGGAAGGCTGCTGGGTCCCCCTTTGGGAGTCCTAGGACTAATTTAAGGAAAGCTATCTCGAAACTTCTCCAAAGCTTTAGCAATTGTTTTCGCATCCAATACCGCCTTGGAGACCACATTGTGGAGAGCTGGAGTAAAATTTCTTTAAAAATAAATGAAGAAATAAATAAATACATAGCGTGAGATCCATGTGCATGGATTGTAAGGCTGCCAGCAAACCAGAAAAAGCGCTACCGGCATGTTTTGTTGCTCCTGACTTTGCATTTGGCTTGGATGCCAGGAAAGCAGTGGACAAGGTCAGTCTCCCAAAGCCCAGCTGTTTCTCTCTCCCTCTCCCGCACTCTCTCTTCGCTGTGTACCTTTGGTGAATAGACAGCTTTTGTTCTGGGCTCTGCTTTCAAACCTGCCAAAAATAATTGGACTCTGCTCCCTGAATCCACTCAGAGCTCTGCCCCACAGCCTTACCCACAGACCAGGCTTTTCTTTTATTTCTGGAGTTGGCATTCCCGTGGAACCATACATCAGTTCAATGTTATTTCCTATGTGGACATCTTTCCTGAGTAGGAAAATCACCGCGCATGAAAGGACCTTTCGGTGCAAACCAATAAGCATATGGTAGCATTTCTTAGACTGTAATTAAGTGGGACATAGCTCTACATCCACCCAAACCAACATTTCCTCTTCCTGTAGCCAGGCGTATAAACAAACAGAATTCGAGACACAGAGAGCTCTGCCTAAGCCTCTATGTTTTCACAAATATAATCCATAAGGAGCTATAAAAACTGCCAGAGCGATGCCCAGTTTCCCCAGCTGCCAAAAGCTTGTTCTGCTTTCCAATGAGAAATGGGGCAGGTGGGGACGGATGCGGGGAAGAGAAGAATGCCGTAATTACACCTGAAAGTTGCCTTTGTCATATACTTCTTAAAATTAGCTTGATGTTTCCACCTGTTTTAGAAGGCGCCAGGAAAAAAAAAAGCAAACCCACAAATCAAAGGCCAATTCGGAAAAAAACAAACCACGCAACAATCTCCGTTCCCTCGAAGAACTGATATAGTAGCAGCTGTATCTCTTTAATTTGAGTAATTATCATATAATTAAGTGCATGAATTACAAGAGAGCCAAGGCATTAAATTAAAATATTTAATGCTTGTAAATCTGAAAATGATTACTGTGCTGATGTGCAGCTACTGAGCAGTGAGGCTAATGGAGATGTGGCAGTGCCACTGGGTTCCTATTCCGTCGGAACACATGTTCTGCTGAGCACATCCCTCTTCTAATAGCTGGAAAGTTCTCAACAATGGGTATCTGTAGCACCATAATGGAGCCAATAGGAATCAATAGGTAGTCCAAGGCCAGAAGCTCTCTTGGACTTAGAACCCTAGTTTGAAATACAGATCTCCTGGGATGTGCTGAAAAGGATACCCAATCATGGCATGTTCCACACAGACATACCTGATATTGTATTGTAGAAGGCTTTCATGGCTGGAATTACTGGGATGTTGTAGGTTTTTCGGGCTATATGGTCATGTTCTAGAAGCATTCTTTCCTGACATTTTGCCTGCATCTATGGCAAGCATCCTCAGAGGTTGTGAGGTCTCACAACCTCTGAGGGTGCCTCACAACCTCTGAGGATGCTTGCCACAGATGCAGGCGAAACGTCAGGAGAGAGTGCTTCTAGAACATGGCCATATAACATGAAAAGTCTACAACAACCCATGTTTGTGTACATTGAACCATCAGAAAGCAAAGGGGTTCACATTCTCAGCTACGTGGACAGTTGTGAAACATGTCGGATTTCTGGATAAGGGAGGTTCTGCTTGTAGTGAGAATGTCTCCCGATCCATGGAAATCACTCTCTCCTGACGTTTCACCTGCATCTATGACAAACATCTTCAGAGGATGCCTCACAACCTCTGAGGATGCTTGTCATAGATGCAGGTGAAACGTCAGGAGAGAATGCTTCTAGAACATGGCCATGTAGCCCAAAAAACCTACAACAACACATACCTGATATTCTCATGTATAAGTCAACTTCATATATACCATATATACTCGATTATAAGCCGAGTATAAACAACTCAAGACACTGCGGTCAGCGGAGAAGGCCCTACTCTCAGTCCCACCGCCATCTCAAGTGCGGTTGGTGGGAACGAGAGAGAGGGCCTTCTTCATGATTGCCCCCCCCCCCCGAATTCCCGTCCTAAAGAAATAAAAACACCCTCTCCCTCCTCTCCTTTAAAAAAACAATGTAAAACTTATTCCTGTACACTGGCATATGGAGAGGAAGATGACTAGAAGTTTATACTCACTGAATAGTCCTGTTCCAAATTTGTCACCATACTTTCGATTAGCTTGTTTTGCCTTGGTTGACTGTTGAGCTCGCTAGTTTCATTGGCTGTATTACATTTTAAATTAATGTTAAGTGTTGCTTATATAATTTATGTTCAATGTCTATTATGTTAGCTGTAGATTAACTGATTGTTTTATGTTTCTATTTATGTATTGGAACTGGCACTGAATGTTTGCCATCTTTTGTTGTAATCTGCCCTGAGTCCCCTTGGCGAGAGAGGGCAGAATATAAATAAAGTGTTATTATTATTATTATTATTATTATTTTACTGACACAAAAACACAGTATGTCACAGCAAATGAGATCTATATGCTGGATTTCGTATCACAAAATCACAAGTTGAACACGTCCCAAGCGTCTAGGACTGTGTGATGGATGTTTGAATGATGCGTGCAGATCCAAGTAAGGTGGCCTTTTGCAGCTGACAGATCGTGATTTTGTCAATGTTTATTGTTTCCAAATACCAGCTGAGGTCTTTTAGCACGGCACCCAGTATGCCGATGACCACTGGGACCACCTGTACTGGTTGATGCCAGAGCCGCTGCAGTTCGATTTTGAGGTCCTGATAACGGCTGAGTTTTTCCTGTTGGTATGGCGACATCAATAATCCAAACTTTTTTCTTTTCCACAATCATGATGTCTGGTGTATTGTGCTCCAAAACTTTGTCAGTTTGGATTCAAAACTCCATCATCATCATCATCATCATCATCATCATCATCATCATCATTATTATCTGTAGCTGCCCACGTTGCTGTGGCTAACCTTCCCTCCCTCTTTCTCTTCTTTCTTTCTCTACTTCCTTCCTTCCCTCCTTCTTTCCTTCCTTCCCCTTTTTTCTTTCTTTCTCTTCTTCCTTTCTTCTCTTCTTCTTCCCTTCCTTCCCCCCCACCTTTCCCTTCCTTTTCTCCCTTTTCTTTCTTCTCTACCTATTCTTGGACTGCAACTCCCAGCAGTCTTCCTGATCCATCTGTCTACCTACCTACCTATCTCTATCTAATCTATCAGTCTGGAGGATTGCTGGGAGTTGCATTCCAAGAATAGGAAATTGGAAATGTGCAGGGATTGGGATGCTTTCAAAGAAATCCAAGGAGAAGAAAGCTTGCAGCTTGGAAGCATTGCATTTGGATCACCCTCCTCTTTTAAAAGGCTTGATCTAGGGGATGCTGTGAACTGTAGTCTGGAAGAGAGCGTGGATATGCTATTGTGTGCTTTGTTTGCCAGGGGGAGTCATTTTTGCATATGAGCTATAGCGTCTTTTTGCTTTTGGGCTTTTAAAGTTCCTTCCACTGTGTTTTTTTTTACTGTTTTTGTGATTGATGGTCACGCGTTGGCCTGATAGGTGTATTGTGTCCACATTTGGTGTCAATTCGTCCAGTGGTTTTTGAGTTATGTTAATCCCACAAATGAACATTATATTGTTATTTATATAGATTATTAGTCACTAGCTGTACCCGCCACGCTTTGCTATGGTCAACCTTCCCTCTTTCACTCCTTCATTCCCTCCTTCCTTCCCTCCCTCTTTCCTTCCTTCCTTCCCGTCTTTCCTTCTCTTCTTCATTCCTTCTCTATCTCTTTCCTTCCTTCCCCCCTTTTCTTTCTCTTCTGCTGTCTCTCTTTTCTTCCTTCTCTTTCCTTCTTTCCTTTTCTCCCTCTTTCTCTACATTCCCCCCTTCCTTCGCTCCCTCTTTCCTTCCTTCTTTCCCTTTTTTCTTTCCTTCTCTCCTTCCTTCTCTAACTTTCCTTCCTTCCCCCTTTTTCTTTCCCTCCCTCTTTCTCTCCTTTCTTCATTCTCTACCTTTTTCCTTCCTTCTCTCTTTGCTTCCATGCTTCCTTCTCCCTTTCCTTCTTTCCCTCCCTCTTTTTTTCTTTTCTTTTCTTTTTTTCTTTCTTTCTTTTCTCCCCTTCCCTCGCTCTTTCTTCCCTTTTTTCTGTATTGTCATTTAGCTTATCATCATTTAGCTTTTGGGGGCTTTTAAAGTCCCTTCTGCTGTGTTTTTCTGTGTTTTTATGAGTGAAGGACACACATTGGGTTGTTAGCTGTCTTGTGTCCAAATTTGGTGTCAATTCATCCAGTGGTTTTTGAGTTCTATTAATCACAAAAACGAACATTACATTTTTTATTTATATAGATTTCTTGATCCTCCAGTGTGATTCCATGGTCAATTTACAGAGAGGTGTCCTCTCAGGGTTTTTTTTTTTTTAAAATAGTGGGCCTATACACACAATTTACCCACTTTTGCTGTTGTCTTGCACCCCAAATCCCGACACAAAAAAAAGAGCCAACTGTATATCCAACACTATCAAGCTAAAACCCATCCTCCTAATTGACAGACCCATTGAAAATTCTACATGGAAAAATGTAATCTGATTTTTCCCATTTTCCATGTGATGTTTTCTCGCACTTCTTTAAAGAATCGCAACAGTTTTGTAAACAACAAAAAGCAATGCTTTACCTTGGGTTTTAATGAGGATGAATGTAGCTGTATTTGTAATTGAATATTAAAGAAGTGTCCCCAATTAACAGAATTTCTGACCCCACAAAAGAACTAATTGAATTTAGATACATGTTTGATGTTCTATATAATATTTTACAAGGTTGCTCTCTTAAGGGAACATATTGATTGAAGGGGGAAACAGATGTTACGGAAGATGTTTTCAAGATCAGGAGGGAAAGAGAAAGATGTCTGGAAAGTTGGGGAGATTATGCAAGACCAATGATTTTTGTAAATTTTCTTTTTTTGACACAGGAGCAGGAGACCGACTTGGGCTCCATTCCCCTTTCCATCAAAAGGCTAATTTCCCCCACTTTACATTCTGTTTGTGGTTTATTTTATCAAGTCCCATGTAACAGTTTCTGATTGTGTATTCAAGAGAGAACGCAGAGCAAGCGAGTCATCAAGGGAACGCAACTGACATTGCAGCTTGAGTTAGAAGAGCAAATACAGAAAGGTTACCACTGACACAACCAGAGAAGGATTTTCTGAAAGTTATGGGTTGCCGTGATGGACAAGCTGAAATCTGTACAACTGCCATCTTGCCCAGGATTAAATGCCTATGATTTTTGAGGCCAATGAGAGGAGGCAGAAAAGATGACCGCAGTCAGCCACAGCAATAAGCTGCCTTACATGAGGGCATTAAACAGGATTAAACCAAACTCAAAGAAGACAGGTCTGAGAGTGCTCAAGTTAAATGGAATCTCGGTGTATAAAAGCAACATATTTGTCTGTGCAAAGGCCAGGGCATGGTTGCAAACTATTCAGGGCCGGAGGTTTAGCACAGCTGGTAAATCACCAGTAACTATAAGATCTATCAACCGAAAGGTTGCAAGTTTGAACCCCGGGTCGGCGTGAGCGGCTAACCGTCAGCCCTGCTAATTGTTTACCTAAGCAGTCTGAAAAGAGCTTTAGCTGTAATTAGAGAAATTAGGTACCGCTAAAGTGGGGGAGGTGTTTTACAACACCATAAAAAAAAAGATCAGAAAATGCTGAAATGAGGAAGTCCCGATGGCTCTTCATCATAGAGGATGGAGCGACAGCACCCCCTGTGGACTCGAGCCCAACCGTCCATGGCATTGACACAACACCTCCTTCTGTTCTGTCTGTGTACTGTCTATACAAACGGCATTGAATGTTTGCTGTGTATGTGTACTTGTGATCCGCCCTGTGTTCCCTTTGAAGTGAGAAGGGCAGAATATAAATAAAGTATTATTATTTGAAACACAACAAGATGAGTCCATTCTGCTGGCTGTTGTATCGGATCAGACGTCAGACACTGCCCAAGTGTCTAAGACTGTGTGATGTATCGGCGAATAATGCGTGCAGATCCCAGTATGGTGGCCTTTTGCAGCTGTCAGATGATAATCTTGTCAGCGCCAATTGTGTTTAAGGTCTTTAGTGTGCCGATCACCACTGGGATCACCACTAGGACCACCTTTACTGGTTTGTACCAGAGTCTTTGCAGTTCGATTTTTGAATCCTCATATCGTGTCAGTTTTTCCAGTTGTTTCTCTTCAATCACCTGGGATTGCGACATCAACGATCCATACTTTGTTTTTTAACACGATTGTGAGGTCAGGAGTATTATGCTCCAAAACTATGTCTTTCTGAATCCGTAAGTCCCAGAGGAGTTTGGCGTTCATTCTCTGTAACTTTTTCCGGGCTTGTGATCCCACCAGTTCTTTGTCGCAGGCAGATGGTATTTGTGGCACAAGTTCCAATGAATCATCTGAGCAACGGTGTTGTGCCTCTGCTTGTAGTCTGTCCGCGTGATCTTCTTGCAGCAGCTTAGGATGTGATCTATTGTTTCATCTGCTTCCTTGCAGACTCTACATTTGGGATCTGTTGTCGACTTTTCAATTCTGGCTTTGATGCCATTGGTTCGAATGGCTTGTTCTTGGGCTGCCAGAATCAGGCCCTCCGTCTACTACTGACTTCCCTCAATGTTGGTTCTTGACTGCCTTTCACATAATCTGCCAGTGCATGTTTCTCTTCTTCTACTGTTTGTTTCACTTGCAGAAGCCCTCTCTCTGCCTCCTGATTTTCTGGGCAGGTCAAGTCTGTCGGCATCACTACGTGGGTGTAATGCGTAGTGGAATGTCATCAGGTTTTTTTTCCTGTCCAGATCATCCAGCTCTGCTTGTGTCCAGTTCACAATCCCAGCAGTGTATCTAATGATGGGGATGGCCCAGGTGTGAGAGCCTTGATCATATTTCCGCCATTTAATTTGCTCTTCAAAACCTTTCTTCTTCTTCTTCTTCTTCTTCTTCTTCTTCTTCTTCTTCTTCTTCTTCTTCTTCTTCTTCTTCTTCTTCTTCTCCTCCTCCTCCTTCTCCTTCTCCTTCTCCTTCTCCTTCTCCTTCTCCTTATTCTTCTTCTTATAGCACATACACTGAAGATCAACACTACATAACCAGCTTATTAGGATCCACTGAACCACGGAACTAGAGTGAATAAGCACTGTCTAAATCCCCAAAAAACACTTCAATACTAAGAAGATCTTCTAAACGAAAGTTCTCATAGCTCATCACATGGGCAGCTACACAAAGTATAGAAGGTATAGAAGGATTTTAGTGACAGTGGCTCCTGGTTGACACATTTCTAAGACAGTAAAAAATAATGGCTCTCTACCCAAGTTCTTTTTTCTACTTCACTCTTACATTTGACCAAATTCTCAGAGCTATAGCCATATGGGAAGCTGAAAAGATATTTCCCCCCAAAGAACTTCTGGTCTTTTTACTTAAGGATCCGTAAGACAAAGCCGCCAAGCAACATTCCACTCAACTGACCATCAAAATGCAAGCTATACAACTTTTCCATCTAACTGCAGGCTGTTTGCATACTTCCCCCACTTTTTGACTGCTCTTCTTGTCAAGCAATTTCTCATCGGGGGTTATTCCACCTTGTTTTCTTTCCTTCTTCTTTTTTTGTTCAGACTTCCACTGAAACATACACGCCAGAATGGGATTCTCAATATAGGCGAGTACAAGGAATTCACTTGCAGGCCTTTCCTTTCCTTCCATTATGAAACCCACTTCTGTAAATATTCTGAAAGGAGCTTCTGAAACATATGCCAAGGGAAGGTGCCCTGGAGATCAAATGCACTCTTTCAGCACATCTGATGTCCGCAAACTAAGCTATAGGCAACACTCAGCCTGCCCGATGCCCATGCCCAACGGGAAAGGAAGGGGTCACAGCTAAAACACAGAGAGTGCAGTGCTCATATGGGATGAAACAATGCTGTTGGCAAGAAACTCTTCCTTACATAACTGCTTCTCTGGGGGGCATGGCGGATGCACTGTTTTCCATGTGCTCCGTTCATACCAGGGGATCGTATCAAAAGGGTGGGAAGACTCCATGAAGATACAGCCGCAGATAGAAAGTGGAAAGCAGATCGAGAGAGGGTTTTGTGCTTCTTTTGTTCCATCCTCGCACTTTTTCTCCCCCCTCCCCACCCTTTATTTCGCCAAACTATTGTGCAGTCTGCTGCTTCATCAGCTCCTGCCCTCGACGCCCTCACAACAGCTGTGGGCTTAATTATCAAAATAACATTTTAATAGTCTCATAACTGAACTCCCTTCAAAACACGCCAACGGAGAGGCGGCAACGGGTTCCTTTAACACCTTTCTGCTAAACTTACTAATAGGCTACATTTAAGTGATTAAGCTGTCCTGATGCTTTGCCATTTACTAATGGAGCAGCGTCCCTCCCACCTTAGCTCACGCCTTACTGTCTCTTGCTTTATTGCACTGCAAGCATTGCGATGGCCAGAGCTCCTACGCAAAGCCTGAGACCAGGAAATGATGAGGAAAGTATCATCCTTGGTTCTCATTACTTAAGCGAGAGGTAATGAATTCCGCAGCACCCAACCATATCTCCCCAGAGAGCGGAAGAGCTAAGAGCATTCAGACAAATCCTTCTGTTTCGCCAACACTTTCTGAAACTAAAAACAATTTGCTAAAAGCTTAAGAGAGAAAGGCTTTAAGACTGTTTTCTTGGAGAGCAAAATCGTTTACAAAATATTGGTTATTAAGAAGGTAGAAATGTGGATGTACAAGCTGGGTTTATATATATTATTATTATTAACATTTATTATTATTATCAATTATTATTATTATTATTATTATTATTAACATTTATTGGGACTCCAAAATAAACTTTTGCTTCAAAAAGATCTCAGTGGCTGAAAAACTTTGAGAACCTCTGATCTAGAAATTTCTAGGTTCTCCACCACGACTCAATGGTCAACATCCATTGAAAGCTGATCACAGAATTGCACTGGAGGACCTAGAGATAACAGTTCATCAAATCCAGGAATACTCGAATCCACAAAAGGTAAACCCATGAATGTGGAGGGCTGGCTATATTAAATTTTAGCTCAAAGGTTACTCCAAATTTTTGAAAAACCAAAGGAGCATCCAAGGTATCAACAACAAAAAAGGGGTCTGAGGGAGGAATCCTACCCACAGATCCACAAATGATGCCTCATTTAATTGGTTGCCATTTCCATACACATATCCATGGGCACTGTTGCAGATATACAAATGAAGCATTGAATATGAATTACATATTAGCCCGTACCTTGGGAAGTCTGACTTGGCCACAGTAGTCCATGCTCTGGTTACATTCTGTATAGACTACTGCAACACGCTCTATGTGGGGCTGCCTTTGAAGACTGTTCGGAAGTTTCAAATGGTCCAACGAATGGCAGCCAGATTGCTAACAGGAACAGCGCTCAGGGAGCGTACAACTCTTCTGTTGCGCTAGCTCCACTGGTTGCCAGTTTGCTACCGGGCACAATTCCAAGCGCTGGATTTAGCCTATAAAGCCATAAACCAGTGGTTCTCAACCTGTGGGTCCCCAGATGTTATGGCCTTCAACTCCCAGAAATCCTAACAGTCGGCAAAGTGGCTGGGGTTTCTGGGAGTTGTAGGCCAAAACACCTAGGGACCCCAGGTTGAGAAACACTGCCCTGAATGGTCCTGGCCCAACTTACATGTCCGAATGGATCTCCCCTTATGAACCATCTAGGACTTTAAGATCAACTGAGGAGGCCCTGCTCTCGTTACCACTTTCGTCACAAGTATGTTTGGCAGAGACGAGAGACAGGGCCTTCTCGGTGATGGCCCCTTGGCTGTGTCAGTTATTCTGCATTAGCAAATGTTTGTTCAAAAAGCCACGTTGTGACTTTTTTCCTGAATGTTAAAAGGGAGGTGGCCAATCTAATATCTATAGCAGTGGTTCTCAACCTGGGGTCCCCAGATGTTTTTGGCCTTCAACTCCCAGAAATCCTAACAGCTGGTAAACTGGCTGGGATTTCTGGGACTTGTAGGCCAAAAACATCTGGGGACCCCAGGTTGAGAATCACTGCCCCTTTTAACATTCAGGAAAAAAGTCAAGACATGTCTTTTTGAACAAGCGTTTGCAAATGCAGAATAACTGACACAGGAAAATCGAATGACTAGACAATGAGTCCGGATAACCTTTTTTAACAAAGAGACAGTATGAATTTATATTTTATTGATTGGTTTAGTTTTTATTAAATGTTATGTTTTTAATTGTATTTACGACATTGTAAGCATTGAATTTTGCCCTGTTAACCGCCTTGAGTTGCCTACGGACTGAGAAAGGCGGCATACAAATACAGTAAATAAATAAATAAATTATATCTATAGCTTTCTCAATTTATATTCAATGTGCCATCACATGAAGGTGTTGTACGTGTTCTGGAAGGCTTTTGTTTTCCGCCTGAACCCAAACCTGTTTGCTTGACTCCATCTTTTGTAGCTCATTTTGGAACGTTGGCTCTGCGCGGTGTTTGCCTGCTCTGCTGTGTGCCGAGTTCACTGTCCATCTAGCAGATGGGGAAACGGAATTATCAGGCTCTACAGATGGAGTCTCTTTACAGTGCCCTTGCTTCGGTCTGCTGGGAGATGACCCACTAAGAGAGCCAAAAGTCTCTAATTTGTCTTTACCACCATTTGCTATTGGGATTCTTCGCACTATATTAAATAGCCCTAGCAATCAAGAGGCAATGAAAAAAACCTGAAATGGCTTCTCCTGATAAACTAAATAGCACGAGCTCCAACCTTCACTCAAGAAGTCATTTTAGCACAGGCAACTTTCTGAATGAGGACATATATGCAATGCATAAACATCATGGACACCATCTCTACTGCATTTGCAGTCAAAGGGGAAATTCTAACATTTCAGAAGATGCTGTAGAACAGTGTTTCTCAACCTGGGGGTCGGGACCCCTGAGGGGGTCACGAGGGGGTGTCAGAGGGGTCGCCAAAGACCATAAGAAAACACAGTATTTTCTGATGGTCATGGGGATTCCATGTGGGAAGTTTGAGCCAATTCTATGGTTGGTGGAGTTCAGAATGTTCTTTGATTGTAATGAACTATAAATCCCAGCAACTACAACTCCCAAATGTCAAGATCTATTTTCCCCGGACCCCACCAGTGTTCACATTTGGGCATATTGAGTATTCATGCCAAGTTTGGTCCAGATCCACCATTGCATGAGTCCACAGTGCTCTCTGGATATAGGTGAACTGCAACTCCCAAAATCAAGGTCAATGCCCATCAAACCCTTCCAATGTTTTCCATTGGTCATGGGAGCCAAGTTTGGTTCAAATCCATCGCTGGTGGGGTTCGGAATGCTCTTTGATTATAAGTGAACTATAAATCCTAGCAACTACAACTCCCAAATTACAAAATCAATCCTCACCCAACCCCACTAGCATTCACATTTGGGTGTATTGGGTATTTGTGCCCAATTTGGTCCAGTGAATGAAAATACATTATGATTTATAACAGTAGTAAAATGACTGTTATGAAGTAGCAATGAAAACAATATTATGGTTGGGGGTCACCACAACATGGGGGACTGTATTAAGGGGTCACGCCATTAGGAAGGTTGAGAACCACTGCTGTAGAAGATTCCCAAATCAGTAAGATGGAAGTACAGTAACACAATATATATGGTTGGGAGTCAACTGCATTAAAATCACTACTGACCAAAAGGTCATGAGTTCAAAGCCAGCCCAGGTTGGAGTAAGCTCCCGACTGTTGTCGACCTTTGCAGCCCGAAAGACAGTTGCATCTGTCAAGTAGGAAATTTAGGTCCTGTTGCACTCCAGGTCTAGAAGAAGACCTCTGACTTAAAACACACCACACGAAGAGTGAAGAATCAAATCTTCTTTTATTAAAGCTTAGTAAATAGCCAGAAGAAATAAATGCTTGTAAGAAAATTAGAAGGTTCCAAAAAGTATTAGTCCATAAACAGTAGTAACCCAAAGCAACGTCCACACAAGAAATACAGGCAATCCAAGACAGCATTAATCCAGACAGGAATCAAGCAGGATGCAAAGACATTCCAAAAGGCTAAAAGAAACTCCACAGAAACAAGATCCCTTGAAGAAGACTTTCATGGCACAAGAACTTGGTTTCCAAATGATGCCTGATCTGACAAGATTCTCTAAAGGCAAATCTTAAATCCCAAAAATTGGTTTTGTTTTCCTCCAGTCTTTGACCTTAACTGATGAATTCTTTCGGATCTACGGAAACATTGGGCCTCTTGTCAATTCTGGCTAATCTCCAGCCGCCAACTCTGCTTATCTGACTCCTCATTAACTTTAGCAGATGCCAGACTGTTTTCCAAACTAGAATCAGGAGAGTTCACAGATGGAGGGAGTAAACCTTTCTCCCAAGGTCTGACAGAAACATTCTCATGAGAATCTGCCCTTTGCACCGAAACCTCTCTGACAGTGTCTGCATGAAACTCATTGACCATAGTGTCTCCATCTTGCACCACAGAGTCAGTCCCAGCATCCCCCACATCAGGAGCAACAGGGGACTGATTTCCCTCCTCATTACCCACATCAGACACAGAAACATCAGGAGACTGAAACACATTCACAGATTCAAGCACAGGCTCAGGTTCAATCACAGGCTGAGTCCCAACAGGTACCGCTTATGCAAGGAGACTAATTTAACTAATTTACAATGCCATAAAACTTTCGAGCAGCGTGCAAAAGAATGAGGAAGTACTCCATCGGTGTCACAAGTGGACAGTAAAGCGACAGCTCCCCCGGTGGCTGGAATTCAAAAGCACACCCTCATGAAGCTGGAAAGTTAAATAACCTCTATGAGTCTGTCTAAATATGTTGTGTGTCTATGACATTGAATGTTTGCCATGTAAACGTGTGTTGTGATCTGCCCTGAGTCCCCTGCGGGGTAAGAAGGGTGGAATATAAACACTTTAAAATAAATAAATAAATGCATTTGTAAAATAATAAAATAATTTGACGTTCAATATCCTTTTGACTTATTATTATCCAACATTTTCCCTTGTCCGACGTTCTGTCCGCTCATTTATGTTGGATAAGTGAGGAGATAGGAGATAGTCAATATTTTATTGTTTCACCAGAATATCAGCAGAAAGGCTTTCAATTGCCATAGACCCAAAATGGTCGACATTACACGCATAGAAAACCCTTCCATTCCTAAGCAGGACTCTTAGGGTTGAGGACACTCAACCACACATAATTCAGAGGATGAAACACCAAAACCGCCCATAACAGCTTGTATTTTGTGTGGCTGGAGGATGGTGGAGAAAAGGCCCAGTATATTTCGAGCTGCCACATCATCTCCCATTTTAAAAAGGAAGAATTAAGAAGGCGATTTCTTTCCTCATCACACCACCAAGTTCAGCAAAACAAGATATTAAGGAAAGAGGAAACTAGTGTTTTTAAGGGGTTTTGAAGTCTGCGCTCCAGGGGAAAACAGGCACTCATCTATGACTGAGATTGCCTCGCAAACGTATACTTCTGGGCCCATGTTATCCCCTCTCCACAGATGAGCAGAAAATATATTTTGCCTTTTTTGTTGTTGTTGTCGTCCCTGGTTGGTGTCTGTGGCTCATTTAGGACTCTGAGATCCTGCAATATTATTGAGAAAAGCCAAAAGACTATGTGCTGCTGAATACTTTAGTGAAGATTCTACTTTTGCTCATATGCCCCTGTTTCTTATAACATTTTGCATCTGTTGTTTAAAAAAAATGGATAGAGGCACTGATTAGAATGAGAGAGGAAACCATATCCTTGTGCACCCAGGGATGCCCTCTGCATTAAACTGTTTTGTTGCTCTCTTTTTGATGAAACGCTTGTGTGAAAAATCATGGCATTATAACATTTGGAATAGGTACATGGAACCAAATGCTGGAAATGTTCTACTGTGGTATTACAAACAAGACACGAGATCATCTTTTTTAAAAAAAAAAAAACCCTCCTTGATAGCAAGACTTTTGCAACCCATTTATAGAGTGGGAGCTGGGAATGGATATACTGTACATACTCAAGTATAAGCCTAGTTTTTCAGCCCCCCTTTTAGGATGAAAAAGCTCTCTTTGGCTTATACTCAAGTCAAGGTTATTTTACATTATTATTATTATTATTATTATTATTATTATTATTATTTAATATTACTTATTCCATGAACATACTTATTCCCTGATCCTCTTCCAGTGCAGTTGCAAGATCTTAGTAGTGCTTGTTTCCCAATCCGAAGTGTATTTTGTACCTACTAACCTAAATAGTTTACTCCAACCAGGTATCTTTAAAGCAGTGGCTCCCAACTTGTGGGCCGTGGCCCACTGGTTGGCCGCGGGATCTAAAGTAAGGTCCACAGCTTTGTATTATTAAATATGATTTTCTGTGAGCAAGCAGACAGCGACTACTGGATGGTATATGTTCTGTATCAAACTGAAGCTGATGTGCAATTTTCTGGACCAGCATCCCAAATAACCAAACCAAATCTAAAGTTGATCAAAAACTGATTCGTAACCCTTTTGGTGCTAATGTTGGAGAGTGGTCTCTGGTCAAAGTGGTCCATGGCCAAAATAGTCCCTGGTTAAAGTGGTCCCTAGTCAAAATGGTCCCTGGTCAAGTGGTCCCTAGTCAAAGTGGTCCCTGGTCAAGTGGTCCCTAGTCAAAGTGGTCCCTGGTCAAGTGGTCCTTGGTCAAGTGGTTCCTGGCCAAAGTGCTCTTTGGTCAAAGTGGTCCCTGGTCTAAGTCATCCCTGGTCAAGTAGTCCCTAGTCAAAGTGGTCCCTGGTCAAGTGGTCCCTGGTCAAAGTGGTCCCTGGTCAAAGTGGTCCCTAGTCAAGTGGTCCCTAGTCAAAGTGGTCCCTAGTCAAGTGGTCCCTAGTCAAGTAGTCCCTAGTCAAAGTGGTCCCTTGTCAAGAAGTCCATGGTCAAAGTGGTCCCTAGTCATGTGGTCCTTGGACAAAGTGGTCCCTGGTCAAAGTGGTCTCTGGTCAAAGTGGTCCCTGGTCTAAATGGTCCCTGGTCAAGTGGTCCTTGGTCAAAGTGGTCCCTGGTCAAGTATTCCCAGTCAAATTGGTCCCTGGTCAAGTGGTCCCTAGTCAAGTAGTCTCTGGTCAAAGTGGTCCCTGGTCAAGTGGTCTTTGGTCAAAGTGATCCCTAGTCAAGTGGTCCTTGGTAAAGTGGTACCTGGTCAAAGCAATTCCTGGTCAAGTAGTCCCTGGACAAGTATTCCCTAGTCAAAGTGTTCCATGGTCAAAATAAGGTTGGGAACCACTGCTTTAAAGTATGGACATGAAGTTGGATTGTTTCAGTAAGCTGTAATTAAGATGAATTGCAATTTATGATTTGGACACAATGATTGAGGAGTTTCCAGATGATTTGGGGCAGGGAGGTTGGTTAGGGATTGGTCATACTTGCTGAAGAGAATTAATCCTTTTGTTTGTATATATGTGCACTTGACTCTTCATTGACTGCTTTTAACTCAAATCCCAAACTGAGAAAAAGACAAGATAGCAACAACGGAGTGATGAAAGCCATGGTATGACAATACTGTGAGAGAAGAGGCGAAAAACAGCATGAGCCAAAATTAATGCTACCTTCCCTTTATTATCATGGGGCCATTCTATGACTGCCACCACCCCTTTCCTGCGGAATGCATTTGCTGGGTGGTTTGCCATCAAAGGGACTTGACGTTTGCACTTGTTAAGTCAAATTAAAATGATTTCCCAGCCCTCGGATTTGTTGGCACAGGTGGCGGGTTGGGTGTTACAAAACGGGAAGGTCAAATCTGATCCTTAAACAAAGAGCCCGAGTAGTTACTGAGCAGAAGCAGCAGAAAACAGTGGCACAAAAGGGGGCAGGGAAAGAAGAGAAGGAGGAGGCGAAGAAAGTTTAACTTTCATAAAGCATAATGAAATATTGTTTAGGATGATGTGATGCAGGAGAAAACTCATATGGAGAGCCTGCCGCGATCTCTTGATAGTCGCAAGAGGGACTACCGGAGCTGTGACTGGAATACAACTTGGCTGTTTGAACGGCTGCAAGGTTCTAGGAAGCCCTTGTTGAATCTCATGCAATGAAGAAATGCCCCGAGAGCTCAGCGGCAGAGACGATTTATGCCATATCCGTGATATTTATATTAATAAGCCCTTCAAGGCGTCGCAAGGATCACTGTGCAAAACCGTTTCGCCTTAGGAATGGTAGGCAAATGTTCTCGCCCGCCGTGTCCCCGCAACCCCAAATTCCAACAGCCAAAGCGTGCGCACCTCTCCAATATGATCACCCGAAAACAACATTAAGCTCTCCGAGTCTCCTCTCGTTTTTCCATGGCTGATTAAGCAGTTGGGAGCAGAGAGTTTACTGTGCGGGGAGGGCAGAAGCAAACAATTATATGCTATCGGAGGTAAACATTACCTTAGTAATGGAAGCAGCGCTTCCAACGCCTTATTGTCAGTAGGGATTAGGATTATAATACTTAAAATAACATTTATAACACTTACTGAAATTACAAGAATGCAGTCTGTGGAGACCCAGAAATGAAATCAACTCAATGTGTTTTTATAAGAATACCGAAATCTAAGTCCCTTTGAGGAAAGATATAGACATTAACAGTTTTTTCCAGGCTTCCATTAGCTGTTCAAATTTGAATACTCTTTCTTAGGTGAGCCCTAATCTTCTTTGAAACCTCCGAACACATTTTATCTGCGGGAAAAAAAATGTAGTTAAATTTTTAGTTTGATGGAATGATATTAAAGCGCTTTTCTTCATCTACTCCCAGAAAAAAGAAAGAGAGAGAGAGCCCCTGAGAGATGAGCTGTAATTTGTTCAAACGAAATAATATTTTCGTTTTCCCCGGTTCTCTTTGTTGTCTTCTGTGATGAAAAGTAACATTTCTTTTCTTTCAAACCTATTAAACGTGCCTCTCCGAATGCAAGCCGCTCCGCGGAAATAGAATCTGGCGTGCTCTCGCCAGGCTTGGAAATGGGAGATGCCAAATGGAGAGTTTGTGATCTAAACGTGACGTGTCATTGGGAAATACAGGCCCAGATCAATGCTCCGAGAGCCACTATTCTTTTCGTGTCAAGAGCAACTTGAGAAACTGCAAGTTGCTTCTGGTGTGAGAGAATTGGCTGTCTGCAAGGACCTTGCCCAAGGGACGCCTGGATGTTTGACCATCTTGTGGGAGGCTTCTCTCATGTGAAGCTGGAGCTGACAGGTGGGAGCTCACCCCGCTCCCCGGATGCCCAGATTTTTTTACCATCCTATGGGAGGCTTCTCTCATGTCTCTGCATGAGAAGCTGGAGCTGACAGATAGGAGCTCACCCTGCTCCCCAGATGCCCAGATTTTTTACCATCCTTTGGGAGGCTTCTCACATTTCCCAGCATGGGAAGCTGGAGCTAACAGGTAGGACCTCACCCCACTCCCCAAATGCCTAGATTTTTACCATCCTTTGGAAGGCTTCTCTCATGTCCCCGCATGAGAAGCTGGAGCTGACAGATGGGAGCCCAACTCACTCCCCGGATGCCCGGATATTTTACCATCCTATGGGAGGCTTCTCCCATGCCCCTGCATGAGAAGCTGGAAATGACAGATGGGAGCTCACCCTGCTCCCTGAATTCAAACCACCCATCTTTCGGTCAGCAGTCCTGCCAGCACAAGTGTTTAACTAATAACTAATACTATGGGTTTGGATGTGGGATCCAATGTCTCATGCTTTCAGGACTACCTGATGCTCTTCTGAGGTGGCAGGTTAAAGGTAAAGGTGTTCCCCTGACATTAAGTCCAGCCGTGTCTGACTCTGGGGGTGGGTAATCACCTTAGTTCATGTGGCCGGCATGACTCCATGGAACACCATTACCTTCCTACTGGAGCGCTACCTATTGATCTACTCAAATTTGCATGTTTTCGAACTGCTAGGTTGGCAGAAGCTGGGGTTGACAGCAGAAGCTCATGTCACTCCCCAGATTTGAACCTGTGACCTCTGATAACAGACCTCCTAATGAAGATGTTTTCACATTTTAGGAGAAAATGAAGATGCTTTATACCAAATCAAACTATTTCTCCATCGGCATCAAATTCCTAGAGTTTCATGCAAAGTTCTTTCTCATCATCCATTACCTACTTCTCTAAACTAGACATGCCATGGGGTCAATGGTTTGTGTCCTGCATATAAAAATAAAGTTATTATTATTGTTATTATTATTATTTGCAAAGAAAAATGGTAGAAGGGGCAAGTTATTTGGGGGCCAAGAGAAAGTTTAGTAGCCATTTTTTTATCCAGTCTCTCCTATCCCTAAGAACAAAATCTGTTTCATGCTTTTCTCATAATTCCCTCTCTTTCCCTGCAAACTTGACTTCCACTGGCAAACATTAACTGAGCACCCAAATCCCACAAGGTTCAAACACACAGGTCCTTTCATTAGAACTTCATTAGAAATCTTTAGAAGTTGCAAGCGATAAATCTTTCCTCCAATCGCACATAAAAATATTCTAGGTCACCTCTCATCTCTCTTTTTTGGAAACTCTTTGTTTAATTAAATAATGGAAGTCCTTTGCTCTCTTTTCCCCCAGAAAACATCTAGAATCAAGCACAGTTGGATTCTGCCACCAAATGTAACCTAATTCCTTTCTAGTAACACCTTAGCTCCACCGAATGAACCCATGAAATGCTAGCATTACAGCATTGTTTTAAATAGACACAAAAAAGTGCCTTCATCATAACCGTTCTCCGGTTGCGAAGTGCTCTTTCCAGGGAGTTTTGCCTGGTTCCCAATTTGTTAACTTTCAGCACTGGCGTTTCCTTCTTTGGGTCCTTTTGGTTTCCTACTATTGTTTGCTTTTTTTATTTATCACAGATGTTTATGGCAGTATATAGTTTATAAAGCAATCAATACAAAATATTTTCCGTTCCATTTCTATCTCATCCTGAGTTTTTATCATTTTATCTTGTTCATGTGGTTCACTCATTATGATTGTATTTTTGCACTGTTTTATTGTATTCTTATGTTTTATTTACTTTATTGCAATGTTTGTTTTGTGTTTTGGTTTTATTTTATTCTAATGCACTACTGGGCTTGACCTCATGTAAGCTGCCCCAAGTTCCCTTTGGGGAGATGGTGGTGGGATATAAATAAAGATTATTATTATTATTATTATTATTATTATTATTATTATTATTTGAAGCACCACAAGATGAGTTCACAGCAGACACTCTGCTGGCTGTTGTATTGGATCACACATCGGACACTTCCCAAGTGTCTAGGACTGTGTGATGTATCAGCGAATAATGCGTGTAGATCCCAACGGTGTTATCCCTCTGCTTGTAGTCCATCTGCACGATCTTCTTGCAGCAGCTGAGGATGTGATCTATTGTTTCATCTGCTTCCATGCAGAGTCTGATTATTATTATTATTATTATTATTATTATTATTATTATTATTATTATTATATTTTTCTGGATGGATGGGTAGGTGGGTAAGTGGCCAAGTAAGCAGGCAGCAGATGATAGATCAGGCATGGGTAAACCTTCTAACTTGGGGAGCGCATGGGGGGCCGGCGCAGCATGGGTGGACCGTGATGGACAGAGAGGGTTCTCCCCAATTCCCTTCCCTGCCCTTTCCTCTTCTCTTTCGGAAGTAGAAAGTGAAGGAAAGATGGGAAACATTTGGATCCCAAAAGGGTTGATCTTGGTCAGGATGAGATGGTGGATGGGAAAGAAAATTTATATCCATGAGACTCCCATGTTGCCTACTGCTGATATAGAATCCTAGAATCCTAGAGATGAAAGAGACCCCAAAGGGCTATCCAGTCCAACCCTATATCATAGAAGAAGGCAGAATCAAAGCACTCCCAATAGACATCCTCTGCGGAAAAGCCTCCAGAGAGGGAGACTCCACCACACTCCCAGGAAGCTAACTCTCTGACAGCTCTTACTCTCAGGATGTTCTTCCTAATCTTTTCAGTCAAATTTCATTTCCTGCCATTTTAACCCATTTCTCCCTTGTGCTCTGGACTCCTAGAGCAGCAGAAAGTCAGTTCCCCCCCCCCCTCCTCAATGGGAGACCCTTTTAAATCTTGAAACATGGCTCTCATGTTCCTTCTCAACCATCTCTTCTCCCAACGAAACATTCCCCAGGAGGAGAAGTGGAAGGAAAAAGAGAAGGGAGAGAGGGAGGGAGGGAGGGAGGAAGGAAAAGAGAAAGGAAGGGAGGGAGGAAAGAGAGAAGGAAGGAAAGACAAAAGTGAAGGAAGGAAGGAGAAAGAGAGAGGGAAGGAGGGAGGAAAGAGAGAAGGAAGTGAGGACGAAAGGGTGGAAGGGAAGTAAGGAGGATGAGAGAAAGAGGGAGGAAAGGAAGGGAGAGAGGGAAGGAGAAGAGGAAGGAAAGAGAGAAGGAAGAGAGAGAAGAGCCTGAGAGAAGAGCCCAGTCCTGGGTTTGCCCATACCTGTGATAGATAATAGCCAAACAAAACGAAACATTATAAGCAATGGATTTACAAACGGGCAGATCTACTGAATGCTATCCAAGTCTTTGTTCCAAATAAGCTGTTATCAAGTGGCATACCTCATACTGTAAAAGCGAAGACTACCAGCATTGAAGCAATGGTCCTCCGCCATAAACTCTGCTGGACTGGCCACGTTGTCCGGATGCCTGACCACCGTCTCCCAAAGCAGTTGCTCTACTCCGAACTCAAGAATGGAAAACGGAATTTTGGTGGGCAGGAAAAGAGATTTGAAGATGGGCTCAAAGCCAACCTTAAAAACTCTGGCATAGACACTGAGAACTGGGAAGCCCTGGACCTGGGGCACTCCAGCTTGAGGTCAGCTGTGACCAGCAGTGCTGGCGAATTTGAAGAGGCACGAATGGAGGGCAAATAGAGCATGTGCCAAGAGGAAGGCACATCAAGTCAACCCCAACCGGGACCGCCTTCCACCTGGAAACCAATGCCCTCACTGCGGGAGAAGATGCAAATCAAGAATAGGGCTCCACCTATGGACCCACCACCAGTACACTGATCCTGGAAGACTATCCTACTAAGTAAGTAAGTAAATTATACCATCCTACACATACACAAACATACACAACTCGGTGCCCTCCAGATGTGTTTAACAGCAGCTCCTCTCAACCACTCATCCAATGTGAACAGGGGTGTTGTGCTACCTTGAAAGATATAACCCATGATATCTGGAGGCTGCAGAATCAATGATCTGCTCTTTTTCCACACGATGCCCAAATCTGCTGCCCCTGTGGGCTATTCCATGCTTCCTAGAGGCCTCTAAAACTTGTCTGGGAAAAAGAAATGGATAGGAAGAAGTTCATCTTCCTTTTAATAGTGACAAAACCAAACTCCAAATCATCAAACAAAATTGGCATGGGATGCAACACTTCTTTTTTTAACCCAAAGCATTGTGTACCAAATCCAGCACTTTTGATAATTTTGAAAGGGAAATAGGAAAATTCAAGGAGGAGGAGGACAGCTCCATCAACAGCAGTTGTGATGGCCATATGGAATCTCAAGGGTTTAGAGACATTAATGCCTCAAAATACCACTTTTTGGAAAGAAGTGTTGGACAGTGTTGTCATTATCAAGCCTTACTTCTGGTCTTTCTGGAGGCATCTGGTTGGCCAACTCTAGGGAACAGGATTAAATAAACCTTTAATCTGATTCAGCGGGGTCTTGTTATAGCAGCCCAGGAACTGAATGCACACCACACCATGTATTTGGAGGGATAAGAGTTTACATATGTTCCTAAATACTGTCCATCAGAGCTGATCACAGGTAAAGTAGGCCAACACAAATATCAGATGTTGAGTAGTATTCAGTAACAGGGTCTGCTATACAACCATCCCTCTCATACTAATGTGCTATCTTTGAATGAGATAGAGTAGATCACCTCATCCTTTGTTGAAGCTTCGATACAAGGAATGAAGGGAATTGTACCCTTTGCTTCTGTCACCAAAATGACTTGGAATGTTGTTGTGTGTTTACTCGTTTCCGACTTTTTGTGACCTCAAGGCCCTCCTACACTAAAGCTCCCTGTCAGCCATGGCCATCCCCAGCTCCTTCAAGGAAAGCCAGTCACTTCAAGGATACCATCCATCCATCTTGCCCTTGGTTGGCCCCTCTTCCTTTTTCCTTCCTTTTTCCCAGCATCATTCTCTTCTCCAAGCTTTCCTGTCTTCTCTTTATGTGACCAAAGTACTTCATCTTTGCCTCTAATACCCTTCCCTCCAGTGAGCAGTTGGGCTTTCATTTCCTGGAGTATGGACTGGTTGGATCTTCTCGCAGTCCACTCTCAGAATTTTCCTCCAACACCAGAGTTTCAAAGTGTCTGTCTTTCTTTGCTCAGCCTTCCTTATGGTCCAGCTCTCACATCCATAGGTGACTATGGGGAATACCATTGCTTTAACGATATGGATCTATGTTGCCTGTGTGATGTCTTCACTCTTAACTATTTTATCAAAATTGGTCATTGCTCTCCTCCCAAGAAGGAAATGTCTTCTAATTTCCTGGCTGCAATTTGCATCTGCTGTCATCTTCACACCTAGAAATACAAAGTCTGTCACTGCCTCCATGTTTTTCCCCTCTATTTGGCAGTTATCAATCAGTCTGGTTGCCATCATCTTGGATTTTTTGATGTTTAACTGAAACCCAGCTTTTATAATTTCTTCTTTCACCTTTGTTACAAGGCTCCTCAGCTCCTCCTCGCTTTCAGCCATCAAAGTGGTACCATCTGCATATCTAAGGTTGTTAATGTTTCATCCAGCAATTTTAACTCCAGCCTTGGATTCATCAAGCCCTCCAAGCTTTCCTTTCTTCTCATTTTGTGGCCAAAGTACTTCATCTTTGCCTCGACTATCCTTCCCTCCAGTGAGCAGTTGGGCATTATTTCCTGGAGTATGGACAGGTTTGATCTTCTTGCAGTCCAAGGCTCTCTCAGAATTTTCCTCCGGCATATGTTCCTAAATACTATCCACCAGGGCTGATCATAAGTACAGTAGGCCAGCGCAAATATCAGGTGTTGAGAGGTATTTAGGCCCAGAGTCTGCTATACAACCATCCTTCTCATACTAATGAGCTATCTTTGAATGAGGTGGAGTAGATCACCTCATCATTTGTTGAAGCTTCGATACAAGGAATGAAGCTGCAAATGGTCCAATGGGCAGCAGCCAGGTTGCTAACTGGGGCGGCGCTCAGGGAGTACACAACCCCTCTGTTGCGCCAGCTCCACTGGCTGCCAGTTTGCTTCCGGTTTCGGTCCAACTTACCTATCCAAACATCTCTCTCCTTATGAATCATCTAGGACGTTAAGATCTTCTGGGGAGGCCCTGCTCTCGGTCCTACCTTCCTCGCAGATGCATTTGGTGGGGACGAGAGACAGGGCCTTCTAAGCCAGTGTTTCTCAACCTTCCGAATGCTACGACCCCTTAATACAGTTCCTTATGTTGTGGTGACCCACAATCATAAAATTATTTTCATTGTTACTTCATAACTGTAATTTTGCTACTGTTATGAATCGTAATGTAAATATCTGAGATGCAGGATGTATTTTCATTCACTGAACCAATTTGGCACAAATACCCAATATGCCCAAATTTGAATACTGTTAGGGCTGAGGGGGAGGGATTGGTTTTGTCATTTGAGAGTTGTAGTTGCTTGGATTTATAGTTCATTTACAATCAAAGAGCATTCTGAACTCCACCAGTGATGGAACAGAACTTATCTTGGCACACAGAACTCCCATGACCAACAGAAAATACTGGAAGGGTTTGGTGGGCATTGGCCTTGAGTTTTGGAGTTGTAGTTCACTTACATCTAGAGAGTACTGTGGACTCAAATAACGATGGATCTGGAGAAAACTTGGAATGAACACTCAATATGCCCAAATGTGAATACTGGCAGAATTTGGGGAAAATAGACCTTGACATTTGGGAGTTGTAGTTGGTGGGATTTATAGTTCACCTACAATCAAAGGGCATTCTGAACCCCACCAACAATAGAATTGGACCTAACTTTCCACACAGAACCCAGATGACCAAGAGAAAATACTATGTTTTCAGATGGTCTTTGGCAACCCCTCTGACATCCCCTCGTGACCCCCCCCCCGGGGTCCCGACCCCCAGGTTGAGAAACACTGTTTTAAGCGGTGACCCCTCAACTGTAGAAATCCCTGCCTAAAGATATAAGATCAGCTCCCTCCCTTTTGACTTTTCGAAGAAAGGTGAAAACCTGGCTTTTTGAGCAGGCCTTCCTGAATACGGCATAGTTATACAAAATAATGGAACTACTTGATGATGCAATTGAATAATGACTTGATACGGAGACGCTCACGACAATGTTTTAAGGCTTGTATGGGTTTATACTTTTATATTGTATGTTAATGTTTTTAATAGTATTTCCTTTTTAACTTTACTTTTTAATTGTTATGACGGTTGAGGCATCGAATTGTTGCCATTTGTAAACCACACCAAGTCGCCTCTGGCTGAGAGGGGCAGTATATAAATATGGTAAATGAATAAATAATAAATTAAATTGTATCCTTTGCTTCTGTCACCAAAATGACTTGGAATGGCACTAATTTTGATGTGCTTCACATAGAAAGCGATTCAAAATTCAGCGCAGAACTCAGAGTCTGATGCACTGATTCAGATCAAGAACTCCCAGAAATTTGTCCGCAAGTATTAAGCAAGCGCCGTCAAGAAACCCGTTGCTGCTGAGGGCATATATTTAAATCTGATTCAGCAAATTAGTTAACAGACTGTTGAGCCTAATGTTATGCTACCATTTTGCCTCTTGTTAGCAACACAAATTGCTGGCAATTAGCTGTCTGCCTGTTCAAAGGCAGTTCAGTTCCGTGTACAAAGAGAATTATATAAGGGCCTAATCTAGCTATCAAACACAAGAGGCCAAACAAAATTTACCAAGTGGATTTCGTCAAGCGTGTCGATGGGCTAATGATCAGGTGACTGACGCCCGAACGCACATTATGGTTATAGGCGGCAATTCTAGCAGCCCTCTCCCAAACGTTTCAAAGCATCCACACACAAAGGTTCCTAGAAGGGTATTGCTTAGTTGTAGCCCAGTGGTTCTCAACCTTCCTAATGCCACAAACCCTTAATACAGTTCCTCATGTTGTGGTGACCCCCAACCATAACATTATTTTCGTTGCTAATTCATAACTGTAATTCGGCTACTGATGTGAGTCATAATGTAAATGCCTGATATGCAGGATGTATTCTCATTCCCTGGATGAAATTTGGCAAAAACACCCAATACACCCACATATGAATGCTAGTAGGATTGGAGGGGGATTGATTTTGTCATTTGGGAGTTGTAGTTTCTGGGATTTATAGTTCACCTACAATCAAAGTGCATTCTGAACTCCACCAACAATGGAATTGAACCAAACTTGGCACACAGAACTCCCGTGACCAACAGAAAATATTGGAAGCCTTTGGTGGACATTGACCTTGAGTTTTGCAGATTTTTTCAAAAAATCGACCCCTCTCCAAAAAGATAAACTCAACACAAGCGCTTTATTACCATAATATATGTGTGTACATTATATGAAGTTTCACAATATCAAAACAGTGCTGTTTCTCTGTGCCGCAAAAGTCCCGCTGAGAAACTACACAGCCCAGAGGGGATTTGCTTCAGTGGTTGTAATTCCTATGAACTAATCCTAATAATAGGAGATGTAGTTCATCTACATCCAGAGAGCACTGTGGACTCGAACAATGATAGATCTGGACCAAACTTGGCACAAATACTCCATCTGTCCAAATGTGAACACTGGTGGAGTTTGGGGGAAATAGACCTTGACATTTGGGAGTTGTAGTTTCTGGGATTTGTAGTTCACCTACAATCAAAGACCATTCTGAACTCCACCAATGATGGAATTGAACCAAACTTGACACACAGAACTCCCGTGACCAACAGAAAATACTGGAAGGGTTTAGTG
>NC_090028.1:31148826-31151326 GCF_037176765.1 Anolis sagrei
TACAAAGCTATTGTCCTCCCAACCCTGCTATACGCCTCCGAGACATGGACAGTCTACAGACGTCACATGCGACTCCTGGAACGATTCCATCAGCGGTGCCTCCGAAAAATCCTGCAAATCTCTTGGGAAGACAAGTGGACAAACGTCAGTGTGTTGGAAGAAGTGAAGACCACCAGTATTGAAGCGATGGTCCTCTGCCATCAACTCCGCTGGATTGGCCATGTTGTCCGGATGCCCGACCACCGTCTCCCACAGCAGTTGCTCTATACCAAACTCAAGAACGGAAAATGGAATGTTGGTGGGCAGGAAAAGAGATTTAAAGATGGGCTCAAAGCCAACCTTAAAAACTCTGGCATAGACACTGAGAACTGGGAAGCCCTGGCTCTTGAACACTCCAGCTGGAGGTCAGCTGTGACCAGCAGTGCTGCAGAATTTGAAGAGGAACGAATTGAGGGTGAAAGAGAGAAACGTGCCAAGAGGAAGACGTGTCAAGCCAACCCCGACCGGGACCGCCTTCCACCTGGAAACCAATGCCCTCACTGTGGGAGAAGATGCAGATCAAGAATAGGGCTCCACAGTCACCTATGGACCCACCGCCAGGATACTACACTTGGAGGACCATCATCCTCGGGATACGAAGGATCACCTAAGTAAGTAAGTTGCTTGTGTTCAAGAAATCAGTTTGTGTGTGTGTGTCAGCTGCAAAATAAGATGCACAAAGCTGATTTTTCAGGCTACGCTCAGGGAGCTGGCTGACCCTGGGACTTTTGGATACTGTTGTATTTTTCAGGCTGGAGCTATAAAGGTGCTTGCAGAGAAGCAGGGAGAGACAGAGTTTGGAGTGTGCTCTTGCTTCATGAGCTGCAGAAGGAGTTTATCCACATGGACAAAGAAAGACCATTTTAAATCTCTCATAAAAGGACATTACGAGGGTTGAATGAAAAATAATGCCTCCACCTTCGTAACTCCTCAACAGATGGCAGTACTGGTATGCGGCAGGTACTGGCTTGTTCAGTAGACTCTCCTCTACAGTTCCATTTTGGCAGGAAGCCTTAGCATTGAACAGTTCTGTTGTTAAAGTGTGAAGTATGGAACCCTGCGCAAACGGTCAGTCAATGCAACTTAAACAACATGCAGTCATTGAATTCTTGACAGCAAAAGGTGTCACCCAAAGGAGATTCATCAGAGAATGCAAGCTGTTTATGGTAATTGTGTTGATGTGAGTACTGTGTGTCGTTGGGGGAGTAACTTTAAAGATGTTGAGGTGGGAACATCTGACTTGCGTGACAAAGAGTTGGACGTCCTGTGACAGCAACCACCGAGTTTCACAAGCAATAGGTTGACAGATTGATTCAGGGCGATCATTGTATCACTCAGAGAGAAATTTCAAGCATAATCGGCATTTCACAAGAACACGTGGGTCACATTATTGCTTTGCTTGGCTATCGGAAGATCTGTGCACGATGGGGTACAGAAACAGTGTGTCAACTTCTTCTGTGATGGCTTCAGAAAACTTATTCATCGTTGGCAGAAATGTATCCAATTGTCTGGTGATTATGTGGAAAAGTAAATAGTGGTAGTTAAAGAGCACATTCTAAGGATTATTTCTGCATTTGGTTTATTAAAATATTCCCATCCAAACCCAAGTAATGAAGGTGGAGGCATTACTTTTCATTTAACCCTCGTATGTGAGTTGATGCAACTAATCACATTGTACACATGTTGCTCCAGTAAACTACTTGTTCTTTATTGTTCATCCGCGTGGCATATTTTCTTCTCTGACAAGGCCGTGTGTGGGCTGACCAAATGTGAACTATGTGGTTTATTTTACATTATGGGTGTTGGATGAGGACTCTGAAACACCAAGGATCAAATCCCTTCTTGGCCATGAGACCCCACTGGGTGACCTTTGATAAGTCATATCATCATCATCATCATCATCATTATTTATATCCCGTCACCATCTCCCAAAAGGGACTCAGGGCAGCTTACAAGGCACTCCAAGATGCAGCATAACATAAACGGTACATAATTATAAAACAATATCACATAAAAATATAAAAAAACCACTATCAACATAGACTATCTGTACTTAAAAACTAGCTGCTATCAATTCACAACTAAAGTGCCAGAGTGTCAACCTCATGTGGGCCCATTTCAGCCTACTTGAGGCCAAAAGCCTGCTTAAAAATCTATGTTTCTAGGCTGGATTGGAAAGATTCAAGGGTGAGGGCTAACCTAATACCTTTTGGGAAGGATATGCCAGAGGCAGGGAGCCGCCACAGAGAAGGCCCTTTCTCTCATCCTGACCAATTTGCTTGAAATTGTGGTGGGATCAAGAGAAGGGCCTCCCCTTTTGATCTCAAAGAGCTTGGCTTCCTGTCCTTTGATCCTTTTGTTGCCTTTCTCTGGATATGTTCCAGATTCTCAATATTTTTTTCTTGAATTATTGGGCACAAAATTGAGCTCAGAGTTCCAGAGAAGGTTGGCCAAAGCACAA